>NW_028273766.1:0-112773 GCF_024610735.1 Ursus americanus | reverse complement strand
CCTAGGGTTAGGGTTAGCCCCCAGGAGGCCGGCAGGCCCCATACGCCAGCTGTGCGGCGAGCGGAGGGGCGGGCCACGGTGAGGGCACTGGCGAGCTGGAAGGTGGTACCCAAAGTTTTGGCGCCGGGGGCCCTCGAATGTCGCCGGGGACTCGGAGGGCCCTGCCCGTTCTCCCGCCCTGAATGAGTGGCGGCTCCCCTAGCAACCCGAGTGGTGGCGGGGCGGCAGGGTGGGCCTGGCGCTGAGGCTCGGGGGTCCCCAATGCCAGGCGTTGCGGCACCAGGCCCCTTGGGAGGGGCCCCTTGGGGGCCGACCTAGGGTAAAGGTTAGCTCCTGTAGGCCGGCAGGCACGATCCGCAGTCTGGGGCGAATGGAGGCGCGGTCGAAGATCAGGGCGCTGGCGAGCAGGAGAGTGGGCCCCAGCGTTTTGGCGCTGGGGGCCTTCGAAGGTCACCGGGGCAGGGAGGGCCCTGCCCATTCTCCCGCCCTGAATGATTGGCGGTACCTTAGCGGCCCGGGTGTGGGCGGGGCGGGGCGGGGCGGAACCGTGAGTCCAGCCTTGCGACTCCGAGGTCCCCAATCCCTGGCGTTCGGCGGCAGTCCCTTTGGGAGGGGCCCCTTGGGGGCCGACCTAGGCTTAGGGTTAGTCCCCAGGAGGCCGGCAGGCTCGATCCACCGGCTCTGCGGCGAATGGAGGGGTGGGCCAGGGTGAGGTCGCTGGCGAACGGAAGCGTGGGCCCCAACATTGTGGCTCGGTGGGCCTTCGAATGTGGCAGGGGGCTCGGAGGGCCCTGCTCGTTCTTCCGCCATGAAGGACCGGCAACGCCCCTAGCTCCCCGGGTGGCAGCGGAGGGCAGGGTCAGTCCGGCACTGGTGCTTGGGTTTCCCCAATCCCCAGCGTTGCGGCGCCAGGCCCCTTGGGAGGGGCGCCTCGGGGACTGTCCTAGGGTTAGGTTAAGCCCCAGGAGGCCAGCAGTCCCGATCCGCCGGCTGTGCAGTGAGCGGAGGGATTGACCGTGGTAGGGCGCAGTCGAGCGGTAGCGTGGTAGCCAGCGTTTTGGCGTGGGGGGCCTTCTTATTTCACCGGAGGCTCCGAGGGCCCTGCCGGTTAGCCCGCCCTGAATGCCCGGCGGGGCTCCTAGCGGCCCGCGTGGCGGCGGGGTGGCAGGGTGAGCCCGGCGCTGGGGCTTGCGGGTCCCCAATCCCTGCCGTTGCGGCACCAAGCCTCTTGGGAGGGGCCACTCTGGGGCCCACCTAGGGTTAAGGTTAGCCCCGAGGAGCCCGGCAGGCCGGATCCGCCAGCTGTGTGGCTTGAGGGGGGGCGGGCCGAGGTGAGGGCGCTGTAGAGCGGGAGCGTGGGCCTCAGCGTTTTGGCGCGGGGGACCTACGAACGTCGCCGGGGGCTCGGAGGGCCCTGCCCGTTCCCCCACCCTGAATGACCGGCGGCGCCCCAAGTGGCCCGGGTAGCAGCGGAGGGGCAGGTTGAGTACATCGCTGGGGCTTGGGGGTCCTCAATCTCCGGCGTCGTGGCGCCAGGCCCTTTGGGAGTGCCCTTCGGGGGCCGACCTAGGGTTAGGGTTAGCCCCCAGGAGGCCGGCAGCCCCGATACGATGGCTGTGGGGCGAGCGGAGGGGTGGGCCGAGGTGAGGGCACTGGGGAGTGGGATTGTGGGCCCCTGCATTTTGGCGCTGGAGGCTTCAAATGTCTCCGGTTTCTCCAGGGCCCTGTCCGTTCTCCCACCCTGAGTGACCGGCGGCGCCCCTAGAGGCCCGGGTGGCAGCGTCGTGGGAGGGTGAGTCTGGCTCTGGGGCTTGGGGTCCCAGATCCCCGGCGTAGTGGCACCAGGACCCTTGGGAGGGGCCCCTGGGGGGCCGACCTAGGGTTAGGGTTAGCCCCAAGGAGACCGTCAGGCCCAATCCGCACACTGTGCGGCGAGCGGAGGTGCGGGCCGAAGTGAGGGCGCTGGGGAGCGGGAGCGTGGGCCCAAGCATTTTGGTGCGTGGGCCCTTAGATGTTCACTGGGATTCGGAGGGCCCTGCCCATTCTCCCGCCCTAAATGACCGGTGGCGCCCCTGGTTGCCTGGGTGCCAGCGGGGTGGCAGGGTGAGTCCGGTGCTGGGGCTTGGGGGTCATCAATCCCCGGTGTTGTGGCGACAGGCCCCTTGGGAGGGGCCCCTCAGGGGCCAACCTAGGGTTAGGTTTAGCCCCCAGGAGCCCGGCAGGCCCAATCCGCCTGCTGAGCGGCGAGCGGAGGGGTGGGCCAAGGTGAGTGAGCTGGGGAGCGGGAGCGTGGGCCCAAGCGATTTGGAGCGGGGGGCCTTCGAAGGTCACCGGGGCTTGGAGGGCCCTACCCGTTCTCTCCCCTGAATGACCGGCGGCGCCCCTAGCGGCCCGGGTGATGGCGGGGCGGCAGGGTGAGTCCGGTGCTGAGGCTCGGGCTTCCCTATACCCGACGTTGCAGTGCCAGGCCCCTTGGGAAGGGCCCCTCTGGGGCCGATGTAGGGCTAGAATGAGCCCTCAGGAGGCCGGCAGGCCCAATCCACCGTCTTGAGGCAAATGGAGTCGCGGTCCTAGGCGAGGGCGCTGGCGAGCGGAGCGTGGGTCCCAGCGTTTTGGTGCTGGGGCCTTCAAAGTTCACCGGGGCTCAGAGGGCCCTGCCTGTTCTCCCGCCCAAAACGACCGGTGGCGCCCTAGCACCACTGGTGTCAGCGGGGCAGCAGGGTGAGTCCGGCATTACGACTCGAGGGTCCCCAATCCCCGGCGTTGTGGCGGCAGGCCCCTTCAGAGGGGCCCCTCTGGGGCCGACCTAGGATTAGAGTTAGCCCCCAGGAGGCCGGCAGGCCTGATCCGCCAGCTGTGCAGAGAGCGGAGGGGCCGGCTGAGGTGAGGGCGCTGGCGAGCTCCAGCGTGGGCCCTAGCGTTTCGGCGCGGATGGCCTTCCAAATCACCGGAGTCTCGAGGGCCCTGCCCATTCTCCCACCCTGAGGGACTAGCGATGCCCCAGTGGGCCCGATGTCGACGGGGTGGCAGGGTGAGTCCGGCGCTGCGGCTCGGGTGTCCCCAATCCCCGGCTTTGGTCACCAGTCCCCATGGGAGGGGCCCCTCTGGGGCCAACCTAGGGTTAGGGTTAGCCCCCAGGAGGCCGGCAGGCCCCATACGCCAGCTGTGCGGCGAGCGGAGGGGCGGGCCACGGTGAGGGCACTGGCGAGCTGGAAGGTGGTACCCAAAGTTTTGGCGCCGGGGGCCCTCGAATGTCGCCGGGGACTCGGAGGGCCCTGCCCGTTCTCCCGCCCTGAATGAGTGGCGGCTCCCCTAGCAACCCGAGTGGTGGCGGGGTGGCAGGGTGGGCCTGGCGCTGAGGCTCGGGGGTCCCCAATGCCAGGCGTTGCGGCACCAGGCCCCTTGGGAGGGGCCCCTTGGGGGCCGACCTAGGGTAAAGGTTAGCTCCTGTAGGCCGGCAGGCACGATCCGCAGTCTGGGGCGAATGGAGGCGCGGTCGAAGATCAGGGCGCTGGCGAGCAGGAGAGTGGGCCCCAGCGTTTTGGCGCTGGGGGCCTTCGAAGGTCACCGGGGCAGGGAGGGCCCTGCCCATTCTCCCGCCCTGAATGATTGGCGGTACCTTAGCGGCCCGGGTGTGGGCGGGGCGGGGCGGGGCGGAACCGTGAGTCCAGCCTTGCGACTCGGAGGTCCCCAATCCCTGGCGTTCGGCGGCAGTCCCTTTGGGAGGGGCCCCTTGGGGGCCGACCTAGGGTTAGGGTTAGTCCCCAGGAGGCCGGCAGGCTCGATCCACCGGCTCTGCGGCGAATGGAGGGGTGGGCCAGGGTGAGGTCGCTGGCGAACGGAAGCGTGGGCCCCAACATTGTGGGTCGGTGGGCCTTCGAATGTGGCAGGGGTCTCGGAGGGCCCTGCTCGTTCTTCCGCCATGAAGGACCGGCAACGCCCCTCGCTCCCCGGGTGGCAGCGGAGGGCAGGGTCAGTCGGGCACTGGTGCTTGGGTTTCCCCAATCCCCAGCGTTGCGGCGCCAGGCCCCTTGGGAGGGGCGCCTCGGGGACTGTCCTAGGGTTAGGTTAAGCCCCAGGAGGCCAGCAGTCCCGATCCGCCGGCTGTGCAGTGAGCGGAGGGATTGACCGTGGTAGGGCGCAGTCGAGCAGTAGCGTGGTAGCCAGCGTTTTGGCGTGGGGGGCCTTCTTATTTCACCGGAGGCTCCGAGGGCCCTGCCGGTTAGCCCGCCCTGAATGCCCGGCGGGGCTCCTAGCGGCCCGCGTGGCGGCGGGGTGGCAGGGTGAGCCCGGCGCTGGGGCTTGCGGGTCCCCAATCCCTGCCGTTGCGGCACCAAGCCTCTTGGGAGGGGCCACTCTGGGGCCCACCTAGGGTTAAGGTTAGCCCCGAGGAGCCCGGCAGGCCGGATCCGCCAGCTGTGTGGCTTGAGGGGGGGCGGGCCGAGGTGAGGGCGCTGTAGAGCGGGAGCGTGGGCCTCAGCGTTTTGGCGCGGGGGACCTACGAACGTCGCCGGGGGCTCGGAGGGCCCTGCCCGTTCCCCCACCCTGAATGACCGGCGGCGCCCCAAGTGGCCCGGGTAGCAGCGGAGGGGCAGGTTGAGTACATCGCTGGGGCTTGGGGGTCCTCAATCTCCGGCGTCGTGGCGCCAGGCCCTTTGGGAGTGCCCTTCGGGGGCCGACCTAGGGTTAGGGTTAGCCCCCAGGAGGCCGGCAGCCCCGATACGATGGCTGTGGGGCGAGCGGAGGGGTGGGCCGAGGTGAGGGCACTGGGGAGTGGGATTGTGGGCCCCTGCATTTTGGCGCTGGAGGCTTCAAATGTCTCCGGTTTCTCCAGGGCCCTGTCCGTTCTCCCACCCTGAGTGACCGGCGGCGCCCCTAGAGGCCCGGGTGGCAGCGTCGTGGGAGGGTGAGTCTGGCTCTGGGGCTTGGGGTCCCAGATCCCCGGCGTAGTGGCACCAGGACCCTTGGGAGGGGCCCCTGGGGGGCCGACCTAGGGTTAGGGTTAGCCCCAAGGAGACCGTCAGGCCCAATCCGCACACTGTGCGGCGAGCGGAGGTGCGGGCCGAAGTGAGGGCGCTGGGGAGCGGGAGCGTGGGCCCAAGCATTTTGGTGCGTGGGCCCTTAGATGTTCACTGGGATTCGGAGGGCCCTGCCCATTCTCCCGCCCTGAATGACCGGTGGCGCCCCTAGTTGCCTGGGTGCCAGCGGGGGTGGCAGGGTGAGTCCGGTGCTGGGGCTTGGGGGTCATCAATCCCCGGTGTTGTGGCGACAGGCCCCTTGGGAGGGGCCCCTCAGGGGCCAACCTAGGGTTAGGTTTAGCCCCCAGGAGCCCGGCAGGCCCAATCCGCCTGCTGAGCGGCGAGCAGAGGGGTGGGCCAAGGTGAGTGAGCTGGGGAGCGGGAGCGTGGGCCCAAGCGATTTGGAGCGGGGGGCCTTCGAAGGTCACCGGGGCTTGGAGGGCCCTACCCGTTCTCTCCCCTGAATGACCGGCGGCGCCCCTAGCGGCCCGGGTGATGGCGGGGCGGCAGGGTGAGTCCGGTGCTGAGGCTCGGGCTTCCCTATACCCGACGTTGCAGTGCCAGGCCCCTTGGGAAGGGCCCCTCTGGGGCCGATGTAGGGCTAGAATGAGCCCTCAGGAGGCCGGCAGGCCCAATCCACCGTCTTGAGGCAAATGGAGTCGCGGTCCTAGGCGAGGGCGCTGGCGAGCGGAGCGTGGGTCCCAGCGTTTTGGTGCTGGGGCCTTCAAAGTTCACCGGGGCTCAGAGGGCCCTGCCTGTTCTCCCCGCCCAAAACGACCGGTGGCGCCCTAGCACCACTGGTGTCAGCGGGGCAGCAGGGTGAGTCCGGCATTACGACTCGAGGGTCCCCAATCCCCGGCGTTGTGGCGGCAGGCCCCTTCAGAGGGGCCCCTCTGGGGCCGACCTAGGATTAGAGTTAGCCCCCAGGAGGCCGGCAGGCCTGATCCGCCAGCTGTGCAGAGAGCGGAGGGGCCGGCTGAGGTGAGGGCGCTGGCGAGCTCCAGCGTGGGCCCTAGCGTTTCGGCGCGGATGGCCTTCCAAATCACCGGAGTCTCGAGGGCCCTGCCCATTCTCCCACCCTGAGGGACTAGCGATGCCCCAGTGGGCCCGATGTCGACGGGGTGGCAGGGTGAGTCCGGCGCTGCGGCTCGGGTGTCCCCAATCCCCGGCTTTGGTCACCAGTCCCCTTGGGAGGGGCCCCTCTGGGGCCAACCTAGGGTTAGGGTTAGCCCCCAGGAGGCCGGCAGGCCCCATACGCCAGCTGTGCGGCGAGCGGAGGGGCGGGCCACGGTGAGGGCACTGGCGAGCTGGAAGGTGGTACCCAAAGTTTTGGCGCCGGGGGCCCTCGAATGTTGCCGGGGACTCGGAGGGCCCTGCCCGTTCTCCCGCCCTGAATGAGTGGCGGCTCCCCTAGCAACCCGAGTGGTGGCGGGGTGGCAGGGTGGGCCTGGCGCTGAGGCTCGGGGGTCCCCAATGCCAGGCGTTGCGGCACCAGGCCCCTTGGGAGGGGCCCCTTGGGGGCCGACCTAGGGTAAAGGTTAGCTCCTGTAGGCCGGCAGGCACGATCCGCAGTCTGGGGCGAATGGAGGCGCGGTCGAAGATCAGGGCGCTGGCGAGCAGGAGAGTGGGCCCCAGCGTTTTGGCGCTGGGGGCCTTCGAAGGTCACCGGGGCAGGGAGGGCCCTGCCCATTCTCCCGCCCTGAATGATTGGCGGTACCTTAGCGGCCCGGGTGTGGGCGGGGCGGGGCGGGGCGGAACCGTGAGTCCAGCCTTGCGACTCGGAGGTCCCCAATCCCTGGCGTTCGGCGGCAGTCCCTTTGGGAGGGGCCCCTTGGGGGCCGACCTAGGGTTAGGGTTAGTCCCCAGGAGGCCGGCAGGCTCGATCCACCGGCTCTGCGGCGAATGGAGGGGTGGGCCAGGGTGAGGTCGCTGGCGAACGGAAGCGTGGGCCCCAACATTGTGGGTCGGTGGGCCTTCGAATGTGGCAGGGGGCTCGGAGGGCCCTGCTCGTTCTTCCGCCATGAAGGACCGGCAACGCCCCTAGCTCCCCGGGTGGCAGCGGAGGGCAGGGTCAGTCCGGCACTGGTGCTTGGGTTTCCCCAATCCCCAGCGTTGCGGCGCCAGGCCCCTTGGGAGGGGCGCCTCGGGGACTGTCCTAGGGTTAGGTTAAGCCCCAGGAGGCCAGCAGTCCCGATCCGCCGGCTGTGCAGTGAGCGGAGGGATTGACCGTGGTAGGGCGCAGTCGAGCGGTAGCGTGGTAGCCAGCGTTTTGGCGTGGGGGGCCTTCTTATTTCACCGGAGGCTCCGAGGGCCCTGCCGGTTAGCCCGCCCTGAATGCCCGGCGGGGCTCCTAGCGGCCCGCGTGGCGGCGGGGTGGCAGGGTGAGCCCGGCGCTGGGGCTTGCGGGTCCCCAATCCCTGCCGTTGCGGCACCAAGCCTCTTGGGAGGGGCCACTCTGGGGCCCACCTAGGGTTAAGGTTAGCCCCGAGGAGCCCGGCAGGCCGGATCCGCCAGCTGTGTGGCTTGAGGGGGGGCGGGCCGAGGTGAGGGCGCTGTAGAGCGGGAGCGTGGGCCTCAGCGTTTTGGCGCGGGGGACCTACGAACGTCGCCGGGGGCTCGGAGGGCCCTGCCCGTTCCCCCACCCTGAATGACCGGCGGCGCCCCAAGTGGCCCGGGTAGCAGCGGAGGGGCAGGTTGAGTACATCGCTGGGGCTTGGGGGTCCTCAATCTCCGGCGTCGTGGCGCCAGGCCCTTTGGGAGTGCCCTTCGGGGGCCGACCTAGGGTTAGGGTTAGCCCCCAGGAGGCCGGCAGCCCCGATACGATGGCTGTGGGGCGAGCGGAGGGGTGGGCCGAGGTGAGGGCACTGGGGAGTGGGATTGTGGGCCCCTGCATTTTGGCGCTGGAGGCTTCAAATGTCTCCGGTTTCTCCAGGGCCCTGTCCGTTCTCCCACCCTGAGTGACCGGCGGCGCCCCTAGAGGCCCGGGTGGCAGCGTCGTGGGAGGGTGAGTCTGGCTCTGGGGCTTGGGGTCCCAGATCCCCGGCGTAGTGGCACCAGGACCCTTGGGAGGGGCCCCTGGGGGGCCGACCTAGGGTTAGGGTTAGCCCCAAGGAGACCGTCAGGCCCAATCCGCACACTGTGCGGCGAGCGGAGGTGCGGGCCGAAGTGAGGGCGCTGGGGAGCGGGAGCGTGGGCCCAAGCATTTTGGTGCGTGGGCCCTTAGATGTTCACTGGGATTCGGAGGGCCCTGCCCATTCTCCCGCCCTGAATGACCGGTGGCGCCCCTGGTTGCCTGGGTGCCAGCGGGGTGGCAGGGTGAGTCCGGTGCTGGGGCTTGGGGGTCATCAATCCCCGGTGTTGTGGCGACAGGCCCCTTGGGAGGGGCCCCTCAGGGGCCAACCTAGGGTTAGGTTTAGCCCCCAGGAGCCCGGCAGGCCCAATCCGCCTGCTGAGCGGCGAGCGGAGGGGTGGGCCAAGGTGAGTGAGCTGGGGAGCGGGAGCGTGGGCCCAAGCGATTTGGAGCGGGGGGCCTTCGAAGGTCACCGGGGCTTGGAGGGCCCTACCCGTTCTCTCCCCTGAATGACCGGCGGCGCCCCTAGCGGCCCGGGTGATGGCGGGGCGGCAGGGTGAGTCCGGTGCTGAGGCTCGGGCTTCCCTATACCCGACGTTGCAGTGCCAGGCCCCTTGGGAAGGGCCCCTCTGGGGCCGATGTAGGGCTAGAATGAGCCCTCAGGAGGCCGGCAGGCCCAATCCACCGTCTTGAGGCAAATGGAGTCGCGGTCCTAGGCGAGGGCGCTGGCGAGCGGAGCGTGGGTCCCAGCGTTTTGGTGCTGGGGCCTTCAAAGTTCACCGGGGCTCAGAGGGCCCTGCCTGTTCTCCCGCCCAAAACGACCGGTGGCGCCCTAGCACCACTGGTGTCAGCGGGGCAGCAGGGTGAGTCCGGCATTACGACTCGAGGGTCCCCAATCCCCGGCGTTGTGGCGGCAGGCCCCTTCAGAGGGGCCCCTCTGGGGCCGACCTAGGATTAGAGTTAGCCCCCAGGAGGCCGGCAGGCCTGATCCGCCAGCTGTGCAGAGAGCGGAGGGGCCGGCTGAGGTGAGGGCGCTGGCGAGCTCCAGCGTGGGCCCTAGCGTTTCGGCGCGGATGGCCTTCCAAATCACCGGAGTCTCGAGGGCCCTGCCCATTCTCCCACCCTGAGGGACTAGCGATGCCCCAGTGGGCCCGATGTCGACGGGGTGGCAGGGTGAGTCCGGCGCTGCGGCTCGGGTGTCCCCAATCCCCGGCTTTGGTCACCAGTCCCCTTGGGAGGGGCCCCTCTGGGGCCAACCTAGGGTTAGGGTTAGCCCCCAGGAGGCCGGCAGGCCCCATACGCCAGCTGTGCGGCGAGCGGAGGGGCGGGCCACGGTGAGGGCACTGGCGAGCTGGAAGGTGGTACCCAAAGTTTTGGCGCCGGGGGCCCTCGAATGTCGCCGGGGACTCGGAGGGCCCTGCCCGTTCTCCCGCCCTGAATGAGTGGCGGCTCCCCTAGCAACCCGAGTGGTGGCGGGGCGGCAGGGTGGGCCTGGCGCTGAGGCTCGGGGGTCCCCAATGCCAGGCGTTGCGGCACCAGGCCCCTTGGGAGGGGCCCCTTGGGGGCCGACCTAGGGTAAAGGTTAGCTCCTGTAGGCCGGCAGGCACGATCCGCAGTCTGGGGCGAATGGAGGCGCGGTCGAAGATCAGGGCGCTGGCGAGCAGGAGAGTGGGCCCCAGCGTTTTGGCGCTGGGGGCCTTCGAAGGTCACCGGGGCAGGGAGGGCCCTGCCCATTCTCCCGCCCTGAATGATTGGCGGTACCTTAGCGGCCCGGGTGTGGGCGGGGCGGGGCGGGGCGGAACCGTGAGTCAGGCCTTGCGACTCCGAGGTCCCCAATCCCTGGCGTTCGGCGGCAGTCCCTTTGGGAGGGGCCCCTTGGGGGCCGACCTAGGGTTAGGGTTAGTCCCCAGGAGGCCGGCAGGCTCGATCCACCGGCTCTGCGGCGAATGGAGGGGTGGGCCAGGGTGAGGTCGCTGGCGAACGGAAGCGTGGGCCCCAACATTGTGGGTCGGTGGGCCTTCGAATGTGGCAGGGGTCTCGGAGGGCCCTGCTCGTTCTTCCGCCATGAAGGACCGGCAACGCCCCTCGCTCCCCGGGTGGCAGCGGAGGGCAGGGTCAGTCGGGCACTGGTGCTTGGGTTTCCCCAATCCCCAGCGTTGCGGCGCCAGGCCCCTTGGGAGGGGCGCCTCGGGGACTGTCCTAGGGTTAGGTTAAGCCCCAGGAGGCCAGCAGTCCCGATCCGCCGGCTGTGCAGTGAGCGGAGGGATTGACCGTGGTAGGGCGCAGTCGAGCGGTAGCGTGGTAGCCAGCGTTTTGGCGTGGGGGGCCTTCTTATTTCACCGGAGGCTCCGAGGGCCCTGCCGGTTAGCCCGCCCTGAATGCCCGGCGGGGCTCCTAGCGGCCCGCGTGGCGGCGGGGTGGCAGGGTGAGCCCGGCGCTGGGGCTTGCGGGTCCCCAATCCCTGCCGTTGCGGCACCAAGCCTCTTGGGAGGGGCCACTCTGGGGCCCACCTAGGGTTAAGGTTAGCCCCGAGGAGCCCGGCAGGCCGGATCCGCCAGCTGTGTGGCTTGAGGGGGGGCGGGCCGAGGTGAGGGCGCTGTAGAGCGGGAGCGTGGGCCTCAGCGTTTTGGCGCGGGGGACCTACGAACGTCGCCGGGGGCTCGGAGGGCCCTGCCCGTTCCCCCACCCTGAATGACCGGCGGCGCCCCAAGTGGCCCGGGTAGCAGCGGAGGGGCAGGTTGAGTACATCGCTGGGGCTTGGGGGTCCTCAATCTCCGGCGTCGTGGCGCCAGGCCCTTTGGGAGTGCCCTTCGGGGGCCGACCTAGGGTTAGGGTTAGCCCCCAGGAGGCCGGCAGCCCCGATACGATGGCTGTGGGGCGAGCGGAGGGGTGGGCCGAGGTGAGGGCACTGGGGAGTGGGATTGTGGGCCCCTGCATTTTGGCGCTGGAGGCTTCAAATGTCTCCGGTTTCTCCAGGGCCCTGTCCGTTCTCCCACCCTGAGTGACCGGCGGCGCCCCTAGAGGCCCGGGTGGCAGCGTCGTGGGAGGGTGAGTCTGGCTCTGGGGCTTGGGGTCCCAGATCCCCGGCGTAGTGGCACCAGGACCCTTGGGAGGGGCCCCTGGGGGGCCGACCTAGGGTTAGGGTTAGCCCCAAGGAGACCGTCAGGCCCAATCCGCACACTGTGCGGCGAGCGGAGGTGCGGGCCGAAGTGAGGGCGCTGGGGAGCGGGAGCGTGGGCCCAAGCATTTTGGTGCGTGGGCCCTTAGATGTTCACTGGGATTCGGAGGGCCCTGCCCATTCTCCCGCCCTGAATGACCGGTGGCGCCCCTGGTTGCCTGGGTGCCAGCGGGGTGGCAGGGTGAGTCCGGTGCTGGGGCTTGGGGGTCATCAATCCCCGGTGTTGTGGCGACAGGCCCCTTGGGAGGGGCCCCTCAGGGGCCAACCTAGGGTTAGGTTTAGCCCCCAGGAGCCCGGCAGGCCCAATCCGCCTGCTGAGCGGCGAGCGGAGGGGTGGGCCAAGGTGAGTGAGCTGGGGAGCGGGAGCGTGGGCCCAAGCGATTTGGAGCGGGGGGCCTTCGAAGGTCACCGGGGCTTGGAGGGCCCTACCCGTTCTCTCCCCTGAATGACCGGCGGCGCCCCTAGCGGCCCGGGTGATGGCGGGGCGGCAGGGTGAGTCCGGTGCTGAGGCTCGGGCTTCCCTATACCCGACGTTGCAGTGCCAGGCCCCTTGGGAAGGGCCCCTCTGGGGCCGATGTAGGGCTAGAATGAGCCCTCAGGAGGCCGGCAGGCCCAATCCACCGTCTTGAGGCAAATGGAGTCGCGGTCCTAGGCGAGGGCGCTGGCGAGCGGAGCGTGGGTCCCAGCGTTTTGGTGCTGGGGCCTTCAAAGTTCACCGGGGCTCAGAGGGCCCTGCCTGTTCTCCCGCCCAAAACGACCGGTGGCGCCCTAGCACCACTGGTGTCAGCGGGGCAGCAGGGTGAGTCCGGCATTACGACTCGAGGGTCCCCAATCCCCGGCGTTGTGGCGGCAGGCCCCTTCAGAGGGGCCCCTCTGGGGCCGACCTAGGATTAGAGTTAGCCCCCAGGAGGCCGGCAGGCCTGATCCGCCAGCTGTGCAGAGAGCGGAGGGGCCGGCTGAGGTGAGGGCGCTGGCGAGCTCCAGCGTGGGCCCTAGCGTTTCGGCGCGGATGGCCTTCCAAATCACCGGAGTCTCGAGGGCCCTGCCCATTCTCCCACCCTGAGGGACTAGCGATGCCCCAGTGGGCCCGATGTCGACGGGGTGGCAGGGTGAGTCCGGCGCTGCGGCTCGGGTGTCCCCAATCCCCGGCTTTGGTCACCAGTCCCCTTGGGAGGGGCCCCTCTGGGGCCAACCTAGGGTTAGGGTTAGCCCCCAGGAGGCCGGCAGGCCCCATACGCCAGCTGTGCGGCGAGCGGAGGGGCGGGCCACGGTGAGGGCACTGGCGAGCTGGAAGGTGGTACCCAAAGTTTTGGCGCCGGGGGCCCTCGAATGTCGCCGGGGACTCGGAGGGCCCTGCCCGTTCTCCCGCCCTGAATGAGTGGCGGCTCCCCTAGCAACCCGAGTGGTGGCGGGGTGGCAGGGTGGGCCTGGCGCTGAGGCTCGGGGGTCCCCAATGCCAGGCGTTGCGGCACCAGGCCCCTTGGGAGGGGCCCCTTGGGGGCCGACCTAGGGTAAAGGTTAGCTCCTGTAGGCCGGCAGGCACGATCCGCAGTCTGGGGCGAATGGAGGCGCGGTCGAAGATCAGGGCGCTGGCGAGCAGGAGAGTGGGCCCCAGCGTTTTGGCGCTGGGGGCCTTCGAAGGTCACCGGGGCAGGGAGGGCCCTGCCCATTCTCCCGCCCTGAATGATTGGCGGTACCTTAGCGGCCCGGGTGTGGGCGGGGCGGGGCGGGGCGGAACCGTGAGTCAGGCCTTGCGACTCCGAGGTCCCCAATCCCTGGCGTTCGGCGGCAGTCCCTTTGGGAGGGGCCCCTTGGGGGCCGACCTAGGGTTAGGGTTAGTCCCCAGGAGGCCGGCAGGCTCGATCCACCGGCTCTGCGGCGAATGGAGGGGTGGGCCAGGGTGAGGTCGCTGGCGAACGGAAGCGTGGGCCCCAACATTGTGGGTCGGTGGGCCTTCGAATGTGGCAGGGGTCTCGGAGGGCCCTGCTCGTTCTTCCGCCATGAAGGACCGGCAACGCCCCTCGCTCCCCGGGTGGCAGCGGAGGGCAGGGTCAGTCGGGCACTGGTGCTTGGGTTTCCCCAATCCCCAGCGTTGCGGCGCCAGGCCCCTTGGGAGGGGCGCCTCGGGGACTGTCCTAGGGTTAGGTTAAGCCCCAGGAGGCCAGCAGTCCCGATCCGCCGGCTGTGCAGTGAGCGGAGGGATTGACCGTGGTAGGGCGCAGTCGAGCGGTAGCGTGGTAGCCAGCGTTTTGGCGTGGGGGGCCTTCTTATTTCACCGGAGGCTCCGAGGGCCCTGCCGGTTAGCCCGCCCTGAATGCCCGGCGGGGCTCCTAGCGGCCCGCGTGGCGGCGGGGTGGCAGGGTGAGCCCGGCGCTGGGGCTTGCGGGTCCCCAATCCCTGCCGTTGCGGCACCAAGCCTCTTGGGAGGGGCCACTCTGGGGCCCACCTAGGGTTAAGGTTAGCCCCGAGGAGCCCGGCAGGCCGGATCCGCCAGCTGTGTGGCTTGAGGGGGGGCGGGCCGAGGTGAGGGCGCTGTAGAGCGGGAGCGTGGGCCTCAGCGTTTTGGCGCGGGGGACCTACGAACGTCGCCGGGGGCTCGGAGGGCCCTGCCCGTTCCCCCACCCTGAATGACCGGCGGCGCCCCAAGTGGCCCGGGTAGCAGCGGAGGGGCAGGTTGAGTACATCGCTGGGGCTTGGGGGTCCTCAATCTCCGGCGTCGTGGCGCCAGGCCCTTTGGGAGTGCCCTTAGGGGGCCGACCTAGGGTTAGGGTTAGCCCCCAGGAGGCCGGCAGCCCCGATACGATGGCTGTGGGGCGAGCGGAGGGGTGGGCCGAGGTGAGGGCACTGGGGAGTGGGATTGTGGGCCCCTGCATTTTGGCGCTGGAGGCTTCAAATGTCTCCGGTTTCTCCAGGGCCCTGTCCGTTCTCCCACCCTGAGTGACCGGCGGCGCCCCTAGAGGCCCGGGTGGCAGCGTCGTGGGAGGGTGAGTCTGGCTCTGGGGCTTGGGGTCCCAGATCCCCGGCGTAGTGGCACCAGGACCCTTGGGAGGGGCCCCTGGGGGGCCGACCTAGGGTTAGGGTTAGCCCCAAGGAGACCGTCAGGCCCAATCCGCACACTGTGCGGCGAGCGGAGGTGCGGGCCGAAGTGAGGGCGCTGGGGAGCGGGAGCGTGGGCCCAAGCATTTTGGTGCGTGGGCCCTTAGATGTTCACTGGGATTCGGAGGGCCCTGCCCATTCTCCCGCCCTGAATGACCGGTGGCGCCCCTGGTTGCCTGGGTGCCAGCGGGGTGGCAGGGTGAGTCCGGTGCTGGGGCTTGGGGGTCATCAATCCCCGGTGTTGTGGCGACAGGCCCCTTGGGAGGGGCCCCTCAGGGGCCAACCTAGGGTTAGGTTTAGCCCCCAGGAGCCCGGCAGGCCCAATCCGCCTGCTGAGCGGCGAGCAGAGGGGTGGGCCAAGGTGAGTGAGCTGGGGAGCGGGAGCGTGGGCCCAAGCGATTTGGAGCGGGGGGCCTTCGAAGGTCACCGGGGCTTGGAGGGCCCTACCCGTTCTCTCCCCTGAATGACCGGCGGCGCCCCTAGCGGCCCGGGTGATGGCGGGGCGGCAGGGTGAGTCCGGTGCTGAGGCTCGGGCTTCCCTATACCCGACGTTGCAGTGCCAGGCCCCTTGGGAAGGGCCCCTCTGGGGCCGATGTAGGGCTAGAATGAGCCCTCAGGAGGCCGGCAGGCCCAATCCACCGTCTTGAGGCAAATGGAGTCGCGGTCCTAGGCGAGGGCGCTGGCGAGCGGAGCGTGGGTCCCAGCGTTTTGGTGCTGGGGCCTTCAAAGTTCACCGGGGCTCAGAGGGCCCTGCCTGTTCTCCCGCCCAAAACGACCGGTGGCGCCCTAGCACCACTGGTGTCAGCGGGGCAGCAGGGTGAGTCCGGCATTACGACTCGAGGGTCCCCAATCCCCGGTGTTGTGGCAGCAGGCCCCTTCAGAGGGGCCCCTCTGGGGCCGACCTAGGATTAGAGTTAGCCCCCAGGAGGCCGGCAGGCCTGATCCGCCAGCTGTGCAGAGAGCGGAGGGGCCGGCTGAGGTGAGGGCGCTGGCGAGCTCCAGCGTGGGCCCTAGCGTTTCGGCGCGGATGGCCTTCCAAATCACCGGAGTCTCGAGGGCCCTGCCCATTCTCCCACCCTGAGGGACTAGCGATGCCCCAGTGGGCCCGATGTCGACGGGGTGGCAGGGTGAGTCCGGCACTGCGGCTCGGGTGTCCCCAATCCCCGGCTTTGGTCACCAGTCCCCTTGGGAGGGGCCCCTCTGGGGCCAACCTAGGGTTAGGGTTAGCCCCCAGGAGGCCGGCAGGCCCCATACGCCAGCTGTGCGGCGAGCGGAGGGGCGGGCCACGGTGAGGGCACTGGCGAGCTGGAAGGTGGTACCCAAAGTTTTGGCGCCGGGGGCCCTCGAATGTCGCCGGGGACTCGGAGGGCCCTGCCCGTTCTCCCGCCCTGAATGAGTGGCGGCTCCCCTAGCAACCCGAGTGGTGGCGGGGCGGCAGGGTGGGCCTGGCGCTGAGGCTCGGGGGTCCCCAATGCCAGGCGTTGCGGCACCAGGCCCCTTGGGAGGGGCCCCTTGGGGGCCGACCTAGGGTAAAGGTTAGCTCCTGTAGGCAGGCAGGCACGATCCGCAGTCTGGGGCGAATGGAGGCGCGGTCGAAGATCAGGGCGCTGGCGAGCAGGAGAGTGGGCCCCAGCGTTTTGGCGCTGGGGGCCTTCGAAGGTCACCGGGGCAGGGAGGGCCCTGCCCATTCTCCCGCCCTGAATGATTGGCGGTACCTTAGCGGCCCGGGTGTGGGCGGGGCGGGGCGGGGCGGAACCGTGAGTCCAGCCTTGCGACTCGGAGGTCCCCAATCCCTGGCGTTCGGCGGCAGTCCCTTTGGGAGGGGCCCCTTGGGGGCCGACCTAGGGTTAGGGTTAGTCCCCAGGAGGCCGGCAGGCTCGATCCACCGGCTCTGCGGCGAATGGAGGGGTGGGCCAGGGTGAGGTCGCTGGCGAACGGAAGCGTGGGCCCCAACATTGTGGGTCGGTGGGCCTTCGAATGTGGCAGGGGGCTCGGAGGGCCCTGCTCGTTCTTCCGCCATGAAGGACCGGCAACGCCCCTCGCTCCCCGGGTGGCAGCGGAGGGCAGGGTCAGTCGGGCACTGGTGCTTGGGTTTCCCCAATCCCCAGCGTTGCGGCGCCAGGCCCCTTGGGAGGGGCGCCTCGGGGACTGTCCTAGGGTTAGGTTAAGCCCCAGGAGGCCAGCAGTCCCGATCCGCCGGCTGTGCAGTGAGCGGAGGGATTGACCGTGGTAGGGCGCAGTCGAGCGGTAGCGTGGTAGCCAGCGTTTTGGCGTGGGGGGCCTTCTTATTTCACCGGAGGCTCCGAGGGCCCTGCCGGTTAGCCCGCCCTGAATGCCCGGCGGGGCTCCTAGCGGCCCGCGTGGCGGCGGGGTGGCAGGGTGAGCCCGGCGCTGGGGCTTGCGGGTCCCCAATCCCTGCCGTTGTGGCACCAAGCCTCTTGGGAGGGGCCACTCTGGGGCCCACCTAGGGTTAAGGTTAGCCCCGAGGAGCCCGGCAGGCCGGATCCGCCAGCTGTGTGGCTTGAGGGGGGGCGGGCCGAGGTGAGGGCGCTGTAGAGCGGGAGCGTGGGCCTCAGCGTTTTGGCGCGGGGGACCTACGAACGTCGCCGGGGGCTCGGAGGGCCCTGCCCGTTCCCCCACCCTGAATGACCGGCGGCGCCCCAAGTGGCCCGGGTAGCAGCGGAGGGGCAGGTTGAGTACATCGCTGGGGCTTGGGGGTCCTCAATCTCCGGCGTCGTGGCGCCAGGCCCTTTGGGAGTGCCCTTCGGGGGCCGACCTAGGGTTAGGGTTAGCCCCCAGGAGGCCGGCAGCCCCGATACGATGGCTGTGGGGCGAGCGGAGGGGTGGGCCGAGGTGAGGGCACTGGGGAGTGGGATTGTGGGCCCCTGCATTTTGGCGCTGGAGGCTTCAAATGTCTCCGGTTTCTCCAGGGCCCTGTCCGTTCTCCCACCCTGAGTGACCGGCGGCGCCCCTAGAGGCCCGGGTGGCAGCGTCGTGGGAGGGTGAGTCTGGCTCTGGGGCTTGGGGTCCCAGATCCCCGGCGTAGTGGCACCAGGACCCTTGGGAGGGGCCCCTGGGGGGCCGACCTAGGGTTAGGGTTAGCCCCAAGGAGACCGTCAGGCCCAATCCGCACACTGTGCGGCGAGCGGAGGTGCGGGCCGAAGTGAGGGCGCTGGGGAGCGGGAGCGTGGGCCCAAGCATTTTGGTGCGTGGGCCCTTAGATGTTCACTGGGATTCGGAGGGCCCTGCCCATTCTCCCGCCCTGAATGACCGGTGGCGCCCCTGGTTGCCTGGGTGCCAGCGGGGTGGCAGGGTGAGTCCAGTGCTGGGGCTTGGGGGTCATCAATCCCCGGTGTTGTGGCGACAGGCCCCTTGGGAGGGGCCCCTCAGGGGCCAACCTAGGGTTAGGTTTAGCCCCCAGGAGCCCGGCAGGCCCAATCCGCCTGCTGAGCGGCGAGCGGAGGGGTGGGCCAAGGTGAGTGAGCTGGGGAGCGGGAGCGTGGGCCCAAGCGATTTGGAGCGGGGGGCCTTCGAAGGTCACCGGGGCTTGGAGGGCCCTACCCGTTCTCTCCCCTGAATGACCGGCGGCGCCCCTAGCGGCCCGGGTGATGGCGGGGCGGCAGGGTGAGTCCGGTGCTGAGGCTCGGGCTTCCCTATACCCGACGTTGCAGTGCCAGGCCCCTTGGGAAGGGCCCCTCTGGGGCCGATGTAGGGCTAGAATGAGCCCTCAGGAGGCCGGCAGGCCCAATCCACCGTCTTGAGGCAAATGGAGTCGCGGTCCTAGGCGAGGGCGCTGGCGAGCGGAGCGTGGGTCCCAGCGTTTTGGTGCTGGGGCCTTCAAAGTTCACCGGGGCTCAGAGGGCCCTGCCTGTTCTCCCGCCCAAAACGACCGGTGGCGCCCTAGCACCACTGGTGTCAGCGGGGCAGCAGGGTGAGTCCGGCATTACGACTCGAGGGTCCCCAATCCCCGGCGTTGTGGCGGCAGGCCCCTTCAGAGGGGCCCCTCTGGGGCCGACCTAGGATTAGAGTTAGCCCCCAGGAGGCCGGCAGGCCTGATCCGCCAGCTGTGCAGAGAGCGGAGGGGCCGGCTGAGGTGAGGGCGCTGGCGAGCTCCAGCGTGGGCCCTAGCGTTTCGGCGCGGATGGCCTTCCAAATCACCGGAGTCTCGAGGGCCCTGCCCATTCTCCCACCCTGAGGGACTAGCGATGCCCCAGTGGGCCCGATGTCGACGGGGTGGCAGGGTGAGTCCGGCGCTGCGGCTCGGGTGTCCCCAATCCCCGGCTTTGGTCACCAGTCCCCTTGGGAGGGGCCCCTCTGGGGCCAACCTAGGGTTAGGGTTAGCCCCCAGGAGGCCGGCAGGCCCCATACGCCAGCTGTGCGGCGAGCGGAGGGGCGGGCCACGGTGAGGGCACTGGCGAGCTGGAAGGTGGTACCCAAAGTTTTGGCGCCGGGGGCCCTCGAATGTCGCCGGGGACTCGGAGGGCCCTGCCCGTTCTCCCGCCCTGAATGAGTGGCGGCTCCCCTAGCAACCCGAGTGGTGGCGGGGTGGCAGGGTGGGCCTGGCGCTGAGGCTCGGGGGTCCCCAATGCCAGGCGTTGCGGCACCAGGCCCCTTGGGAGGGGCCCCTTGGGGGCCGACCTAGGGTAAAGGTTAGCTCCTGTAGGCCGGCAGGCACGATCCGCAGTCTGGGGCGAATGGAGGCGCGGTCGAAGATCAGGGCGCTGGCGAGCAGGAGAGTGGGCCCCAGCGTTTTGGCGCTGGGGGCCTTCGAAGGTCACCGGGGCAGGGAGGGCCCTGCCCATTCTCCCGCCCTGAATGATTGGCGGTACCTTAGCGGCCCGGGTGTGGGCGGGGCGGGGCGGGGCGGAACCGTGAGTCCAGCCTTGCGACTCGGAGGTCCCCAATCCCTGGCGTTCGGCGGCAGTCCCTTTGGGAGGGGCCCCTTGGGGGCCGACCTAGGGTTAGGGTTAGTCCCCAGGAGGCCGGCAGGCTCGATCCACCGGCTCTGCGGCGAATGGAGGGGTGGGCCAGGGTGAGGTCGCTGGCGAACGGAAGCGTGGGCCCCAACATTGTGGGTCGGTGGGCCTTCGAATGTGGCAGGGGGCTCGGAGGGCCCTGCTCGTTCTTCCGCCATGAAGGACCGGCAACGCCCCTCGCTCCCCGGGTGGCAGCGGAGGGCAGGGTCAGTCGGGCACTGGTGCTTGGGTTTCCCCAATCCCCAGCGTTGCGGCGCCAGGCCCCTTGGGAGGGGCGCCTCGGGGACTGTCCTAGGGTTAGGTTAAGCCCCAGGAGGCCAGCAGTCCCGATCCGCCGGCTGTGCAGTGAGCGGAGGGATTGACCGTGGTAGGGCGCAGTCGAGCGGTAGCGTGGTAGCCAGCGTTTTGGCGTGGGGGGCCTTCTTATTTCACCGGAGGCTCCGAGGGCCCTGCCGGTTAGCCCGCCCTGAATGCCCGGCGGGGCTCCTAGCGGCCCGCGTGGCGGCGGGGTGGCAGGGTGAGCCCGGCGCTGGGGCTTGCGGGTCCCCAATCCCTGCCGTTGCGGCACCAAGCCTCTTGGGAGGGGCCACTCTGGGGCCCACCTAGGGTTAAGGTTAGCCCCGAGGAGCCCGGCAGGCCGGATCCGCCAGCTGTGTGGCTTGAGGGGGGGCGGGCCGAGGTGAGGGCGCTGTAGAGCGGGAGCGTGGGCCTCAGCGTTTTGGCGCGGGGGACCTACGAACGTCGCCGGGGGCTCGGAGGGCCCTGCCCGTTCCCCCACCCTGAATGACCGGCGGCGCCCCAAGTGGCCCGGGTAGCAGCGGAGGGGCAGGTTGAGTACATCGCTGGGGCTTGGGGGTCCTCAATCTCCGGCGTCGTGGCGCCAGGCCCTTTGGGAGTGCCCTTCGGGGGCCGACCTAGGGTTAGGGTTAGCCCCCAGGAGGCCGGCAGCCCCGATACGATGGCTGTGGGGCGAGCGGAGGGGTGGGCCGAGGTGAGGGCACTGGGGAGTGGGATTGTGGGCCCCTGCATTTTGGCGCTGGAGGCTTCAAATGTCTCCGGTTTCTCCAGGGCCCTGTCCGTTCTCCCACCCTGAGTGACCGGCGGCGCCCCTAGAGGCCCGGGTGGCAGCGTCGTGGGAGGGTGAGTCTGGCTCTGGGGCTTGGGGTCCCAGATCCCCGGCGTAGTGGCACCAGGACCCTTGGGAGGGGCCCCTGGGGGGCCGACCTAGGGTTAGGGTTAGCCCCAAGGAGACCGTCAGGCCCAATCCGCACACTGTGCGGCGAGCGGAGGTGCGGGCCGAAGTGAGGGCGCTGGGGAGCGGGAGCGTGGGCCCAAGCATTTTGGTGCGTGGGCCCTTAGATGTTCACTGGGATTCGGAGGGCCCTGCCCATTCTCCCGCCCTGAATGACCGGTGGCGCCCCTGGTTGCCTGGGTGCCAGCGGGGTGGCAGGGTGAGTCCGGTGCTGGGGCTTGGGGGTCATCAATCCCCGGTGTTGTGGCGACAGGCCCCTTGGGAGGGGCCCCTCAGGGGCCAACCTAGGGTTAGGTTTAGCCCCCAGGAGCCCGGCAGGCCCAATCCGCCTGCTGAGCGGCGAGCGGAGGGGTGGGCCAAGGTGAGTGAGCTGGGGAGCGGGAGCGTGGGCCCAAGCGATTTGGAGCGGGGGGCCTTCGAAGGTCACCGGGGCTTGGAGGGCCCTACCCGTTCTCTCCCCTGAATGACCGGCGGCGCCCCTAGCGGCCCGGGTGATGGCGGGGCGGCAGGGTGAGTCCGGTGCTGAGGCTCGGGCTTCCCTATACCCGACGTTGCAGTGCCAGGCCCCTTGGGAAGGGCCCCTCTGGGGCCGATGTAGGGCTAGAATGAGCCCTCAGGAGGCCGGCAGGCCCAATCCACCGTCTTGAGGCAAATGGAGTCGCGGTCCTAGGCGAGGGCGCTGGCGAGCGGAGCGTGGGTCCCAGCGTTTTGGTGCTGGGGCCTTCAAAGTTCACCGGGGCTCAGAGGGCCCTGCCTGTTCTCCCGCCCAAAACGACCGGTGGCGCCCTAGCACCACTGGTGTCAGCGGGGCAGCAGGGTGAGTCCGGCATTACGACTCGAGGGTCCCCAATCCCCGGCGTTGTGGCGGCAGGCCCCTTCAGAGGGGCCCCTCTGGGGCCGACCTAGGATTAGAGTTAGCCCCCAGGAGGCCGGCAGGCCTGATCCGCCAGCTGTGCAGAGAGCGGAGGGGCCGGCTGAGGTGAGGGCGCTGGCGAGCTCCAGCGTGGGCCCTAGCGTTTCGGCGCGGATGGCCTTCCAAATCACCGGAGTCTCGAGGGCCCTGCCCATTCTCCCACCCTGAGGGACTAGCGATGCCCCAGTGGGCCCGATGTCGACGGGGTGGCAGGGTGAGTCCGGCGCTGCGGCTCGGGTGTCCCCAATCCCCGGCTTTGGTCACCAGTCCCCTTGGGAGGGGCCCCTCTGGGGCCAACCTAGGGTTAGGGTTAGCCCCCAGGAGGCCGGCAGGCCCCATACGCCAGCTGTGCGGCGAGCGGAGGGGCGGGCCACGGTGAGGGCACTGGCGAGCTGGAAGGTGGTACCCAAAGTTTTGGCGCCGGGGGCCCTCGAATGTCGCCGGGGACTCGGAGGGCCCTGCCCGTTCTCCCGCCCTGAATGAGTGGCGGCTCCCCTAGCAACCCGAGTGGTGGCGGGGTGGCAGGGTGGGCCTGGCGCTGAGGCTCGGGGGTCCCCAATGCCAGGCGTTGCGGCACCAGGCCCCTTGGGAGGGGCCCCTTGGGGGCCGACCTAGGGTAAAGGTTAGCTCCTGTAGGCCGGCAGGCACGATCCGCAGTCTGGGGCGAATGGAGGCGCGGTCGAAGATCAGGGCGCTGGCGAGCAGGAGAGTGGGCCCCAGCGTTTTGGCGCTGGGGGCCTTCGAAGGTCACCGGGGCAGGGAGGGCCCTGCCCATTCTCCCGCCCTGAATGATTGGCGGTACCTTAGCGGCCCGGGTGTGGGCGGGGCGGGGCGGGGCGGAACCGTGAGTCCAGCCTTGCGACTCGGAGGTCCCCAATCCCTGGCGTTCGGCAGCAGTCCCTTTGGGAGGGGCCCCTTGGGGGCCGACCTAGGGTTAGGGTTAGTCCCCAGGAGGCCGGCAGGCTCGATCCACCGGCTCTGCGGCGAATGGAGGGGTGGGCCAGGGTGAGGTCGCTGGCGAACGGAAGCGTGGGCCCCAACATTGTGGGTCGGTGGGCCTTCGAATGTGGCAGGGGTCTCGGAGGGCCCTGCTCGTTCTTCCGCCATGAAGGACCGGCAACGCCCCTCGCTCCCCGGGTGGCAGCGGAGGGCAGGGTCAGTCGGGCACTGGTGCTTGGGTTTCCCCAATCCCCAGCGTTGCGGCGCCAGGCCCCTTGGGAGGGGCGCCTCGGGGACTGTCCTAGGGTTAGGTTAAGCCCCAGGAGGCCAGCAGTCCCGATCCGCCGGCTGTGCAGTGAGCGGAGGGATTGACCGTGGTAGGGCGCAGTCGAGCAGTAGCGTGGTAGCCAGCGTTTTGGCGTGGGGGGCCTTCTTATTTCACCGGAGGCTCCGAGGGCCCTGCCGGTTAGCCCGCCCTGAATGCCCGGCGGGGCTCCTAGCGGCCCGCGTGGCGGCGGGGTGGCAGGGTGAGCCCGGCGCTGGGGCTTGCGGGTCCCCAATCCCTGCCGTTGCGGCACCAAGCCTCTTGGGAGGGGCCACTCTGGGGCCCACCTAGGGTTAAGGTTAGCCCCGAGGAGCCCGGCAGGCCGGATCCGCCAGCTGTGTGGCTTGAGGGGGGGCGGGCCGAGGTGAGGGCGCTGTAGAGCGGGAGCGTGGGCCTCAGCGTTTTGGCGCGGGGGACCTACGAACGTCGCCGGGGGCTCGGAGGGCCCTGCCCGTTCCCCCACCCTGAATGACCGGCGGCGCCCCAAGTGGCCCGGGTAGCAGCGGAGGGGCAGGTTGAGTACATCGCTGGGGCTTGGGGGTCCTCAATCTCCGGCGTCGTGGCGCCAGGCCCTTTGGGAGTGCCCTTCGGGGGCCGACCTAGGGTTAGGGTTAGCCCCCAGGAGGCCGGCAGCCCCGATACGATGGCTGTGGGGCGAGCGGAGGGGTGGGCCGAGGTGAGGGCACTGGGGAGTGGGATTGTGGGCCCCTGCATTTTGGCGCTGGAGGCTTCAAATGTCTCCGGTTTCTCCAGGGCCCTGTCCGTTCTCCCACCCTGAGTGACCGGCGGCGCCCCTAGAGGCCCGGGTGGCAGCGTCGTGGGAGGGTGAGTCTGGCTCTGGGGCTTGGGGTCCCAGATCCCCGGCGTAGTGGCACCAGGACCCTTGGGAGGGGCCCCTGGGGGGCCGACCTAGGGTTAGGGTTAGCCCCAAGGAGACCGTCAGGCCCAATCCGCACACTGTGCGGCGAGCGGAGGTGCGGGCCGAAGTGAGGGCGCTGGGGAGCGGGAGCGTGGGCCCAAGCATTTTGGTGCGTGGGCCCTTAGATGTTCACTGGGATTCGGAGGGCCCTGCCCATTCTCCCGCCCTGAATGACCGGTGGCGCCCCTGGTTGCCTGGGTGCCAGCGGGGTGGCAGGGTGAGTCCGGTGCTGGGGCTTGGGGGTCATCAATCCCCGGTGTTGTGGCGACAGGCCCCTTGGGAGGGGCCCCTCAGGGGCCAACCTAGGGTTAGGTTTAGCCCCCAGGAGCCCGGCAGGCCCAATCCGCCTGCTGAGCGGCGAGCGGAGGGGTGGGCCAAGGTGAGTGAGCTGGGGAGCGGGAGCGTGGGCCCAAGCGATTTGGAGCGGGGGGCCTTCGAAGGTCACCGGGGCTTGGAGGGCCCTACCCGTTCTCTCCCCTGAATGACCGGCGGCGCCCCTAGCGGCCCGGGTGATGGCGGGGCGGCAGGGTGAGTCCGGTGCTGAGGCTCGGGCTTCCCTATACCCGACGTTGCAGTGCCAGGCCCCTTGGGAAGGGCCCCTCTGGGGCCGATGTAGGGCTAGAATGAGCCCTCAGGAGGCCGGCAGGCCCAATCCACCGTCTTGAGGCAAATGGAGTCGCGGTCCTAGGCGAGGGCGCTGGCGAGCGGAGCGTGGGTCCCAGCGTTTTGGTGCTGGGGCCTTCAAAGTTCACCGGGGCTCAGAGGGCCCTGCCTGTTCTCCCGCCCAAAACGACCGGTGGCGCCCTAGCACCACTGGTGTCAGCGGGGCAGCAGGGTGAGTCCGGCATTACGACTCGAGGGTCCCCAATCCCCGGCGTTGTGGCGGCAGGCCCCTTCAGAGGGGCCCCTCTGGGGCCGACCTAGGATTAGAGTTAGCCCCCAGGAGGCCGGCAGGCCTGATCCGCCAGCTGTGCAGAGAGCGGAGGGGCCGGCTGAGGTGAGGGCGCTGGCGAGCTCCAGCGTGGGCCCTAGCGTTTCGGCGCGGATGGCCTTCCAAATCACCGGAGTCTCGAGGGCCCTGCCCATTCTCCCACCCTGAGGGACTAGCGATGCCCCAGTGGGCCCGATGTCGACGGGGTGGCAGGGTGAGTCCGGCGCTGCGGCTCGGGTGTCCCCAATCCCCGGCTTTGGTCACCAGTCCCCTTGGGAGGGGCCCCTCTGGGGCCAACCTAGGGTTAGGGTTAGCCCCCAGGAGGCCGGCAGGCCCCATACGCCAGCTGTGCGGCGAGCGGAGGGGCGGGCCACGGTGAGGGCACTGGCGAGCTGGAAGGTGGTACCCAAAGTTTTGGCGCCGGGGGCCCTCGAATGTCGCCGGGGACTCGGAGGGCCCTGCCCGTTCTCCCGCCCTGAATGAGTGGCGGCTCCCCTAGCAACCCGAGTGGTGGCGGGGTGGCAGGGTGGGCCTGGCGCTGAGGCTCGGGGGTCCCCAATGCCAGGCGTTGCGGCACCAGGCCCCTTGGGAGGGGCCCCTTGGGGGCCGACCTAGGGTAAAGGTTAGCTCCTGTAGGCCGGCAGGCACGATCCGCAGTCTGGGGCGAATGGAGGCGCGGTCGAAGATCAGGGCGCTGGCGAGCAGGAGAGTGGGCCCCAGCGTTTTGGCGCTGGGGGCCTTCGAAGGTCACCGGGGCAGGGAGGGCCCTGCCCATTCTCCCGCCCTGAATGATTGGCGGTACCTTAGCGGCCCGGGTGTGGGCGGGGCGGGGCGGGGCGGAACCGTGAGTCCAGCCTTGCGACTCGGAGGTCCCCAATCCCTGGCGTTCGGCGGCAGTCCCTTTGGGAGGGGCCCCTTGGGGGCCGACCTAGGGTTAGGGTTAGTCCCCAGGAGGCCGGCAGGCTCGATCCACCGGCTCTGCGGCGAATGGAGGGGTGGGCCAGGGTGAGGTCGCTGGCGAACGGAAGCGTGGGCCCCAACATTGTGGGTCGGTGGGCCTTCGAATGTGGCAGGGGTCTCGGAGGGCCCTGCTCGTTCTTCCGCCATGAAGGACCGGCAACGCCCCTCGCTCCCCGGGTGGCAGCGGAGGGCAGGGTCAGTCGGGCACTGGTGCTTGGGTTTCCCCAATCCCCAGCGTTGCGGCGCCAGGCCCCTTGGGAGGGGCGCCTCGGGGACTGTCCTAGGGTTAGGTTAAGCCCCAGGAGGCCAGCAGTCCCGATCCGCCGGCTGTGCAGTGAGCGGAGGGATTGACCGTGGTAGGGCGCAGTCGAGCGGTAGCGTGGTAGCCAGCGTTTTGGCGTGGGGGGCCTTCTTATTTCACCGGAGGCTCCGAGGGCCCTGCCGGTTAGCCCGCCCTGAATGCCCGGCGGGGCTCCTAGCGGCCCGCGTGGCGGCGGGGTGGCAGGGTGAGCCCGGCGCTGGGGCTTGCGGGTCCCCAATCCCTGCCGTTGCGGCACCAAGCCTCTTGGGAGGGGCCACTCTGGGGCCCACCTAGGGTTAAGGTTAGCCCCGAGGAGCCCGGCAGGCCGGATCCGCCAGCTGTGTGGCTTGAGGGGGGGCGGGCCGAGGTGAGGGCGCTGTAGAGCGGGAGCGTGGGCCTCAGCGTTTTGGCGCGGGGGACCTACGAACGTCGCCGGGGGCTCGGAGGGCCCTGCCCGTTCCCCCACCCTGAATGACCGGCGGCGCCCCAAGTGGCCCGGGTAGCAGCGGAGGGGCAGGTTGAGTACATCGCTGGGGCTTGGGGGTCCTCAATCTCCGGCGTCGTGGCGCCAGGCCCTTTGGGAGTGCCCTTCGGGGGCCGACCTAGGGTTAGGGTTAGCCCCCAGGAGGCCGGCAGCCCCGATACGATGGCTGTGGGGCGAGCGGAGGGGTGGGCCGAGGTGAGGGCACTGGGGAGTGGGATTGTGGGCCCCTGCATTTTGGCGCTGGAGGCTTCAAATGTCTCCGGTTTCTCCAGGGCCCTGTCCGTTCTCCCACCCTGAGTGACCGGCGGCGCCCCTAGAGGCCCGGGTGGCAGCGTCGTGGGAGGGTGAGTCTGGCTCTGGGGCTTGGGGTCCCAGATCCCCGGCGTAGTGGCACCAGGACCCTTGGGAGGGGCCCCTGGGGGGCCGACCTAGGGTTAGGGTTAGCCCCAAGGAGACCGTCAGGCCCAATCCGCACACTGTGCGGCGAGCGGAGGTGCGGGCCGAAGTGAGGGCGCTGGGGAGCGGGAGCGTGGGCCCAAGCATTTTGGTGCGTGGGCCCTTAGATGTTCACTGGGATTCGGAGGGCCCTGCCCATTCTCCCGCCCTGAATGACCGGTGGCGCCCCTGGTTGCCTGGGTGCCAGCGGGGTGGCAGGGTGAGTCCGGTGCTGGGGCTTGGGGGTCATCAATCCCCGGTGTTGTGGCGACAGGCCCCTTGGGAGGGGCCCCTCAGGGGCCAACCTAGGGTTAGGTTTAGCCCCCAGGAGCCCGGCAGGCCCAATCCGCCTGCTGAGCGGCGAGCGGAGGGGTGGGCCAAGGTGAGTGAGCTGGGGAGCGGGAGCGTGGGCCCAAGCGATTTGGAGCGGGGGGCCTTCGAAGGTCACCGGGGCTTGGAGGGCCCTACCCGTTCTCTCCCCTGAATGACCGGCGGCGCCCCTAGCGGCCCGGGTGATGGCGGGGCGGCAGGGTGAGTCCGGTGCTGAGGCTCGGGCTTCCCTATACCCGACGTTGCAGTGCCAGGCCCCTTGGGAAGGGCCCCTCTGGGGCCGATGTAGGGCTAGAATGAGCCCTCAGGAGGCCGGCAGGCCCAATCCACCGTCTTGAGGCAAATGGAGTCGCGGTCCTAGGCGAGGGCGCTGGCGAGCGGAGCGTGGGTCCCAGCGTTTTGGTGCTGGGGCCTTCAAAGTTCACCGGGGCTCAGAGGGCCCTGCCTGTTCTCCCGCCCAAAACGACCGGTGGCGCCCTAGCACCACTGGTGTCAGCGGGGCAGCAGGGTGAGTCCGGCATTACGACTCGAGGGTCCCCAATCCCCGGCGTTGTGGCGGCAGGCCCCTTCAGAGGGGCCCCTCTGGGGCCGACCTAGGATTAGAGTTAGCCCCCAGGAGGCCGGCAGGCCTGATCCGCCAGCTGTGCAGAGAGCGGAGGGGCCGGCTGAGGTGAGGGCGCTGGCGAGCTCCAGCGTGGGCCCTAGCGTTTCGGCGCGGATGGCCTTCCAAATCACCGGAGTCTCGAGGGCCCTGCCCATTCTCCCACCCTGAGGGACTAGCGATGCCCCAGTGGGCCCGATGTCGACGGGGTGGCAGGGTGAGTCCGGCGCTGCGGCTCGGGTGTCCCCAATCCCCGGCTTTGGTCACCAGTCCCCTTGGGAGGGGCCCCTCTGGGGCCAACCTAGGGTTAGGGTTAGCCCCCAGGAGGCCGGCAGGCCCCATACGCCAGCTGTGCGGCGAGCGGAGGGGCGGGCCACGGTGAGGGCACTGGCGAGCTGGAAGGTGGTACCCAAAGTTTTGGCGCCGGGGGCCCTCGAATGTCGCCGGGGACTCGGAGGGCCCTGCCCGTTCTCCCGCCCTGAATGAGTGGCGGCTCCCCTAGCAACCCGAGTGGTGGCGGGGTGGCAGGGTGGGCCTGGCGCTGAGGCTCGGGGGTCCCCAATGCCAGGCGTTGCGGCACCAGGCCCCTTGGGAGGGGCCCCTTGGGGGCCGACCTAGGGTAAAGGTTAGCTCCTGTAGGCCGGCAGGCACGATCCGCAGTCTGGGGCGAATGGAGGCGCGGTCGAAGATCAGGGCGCTGGCGAGCAGGAGAGTGGGCCCCAGCGTTTTGGCGCTGGGGGCCTTCGAAGGTCACCGGGGCAGGGAGGGCCCTGCCCATTCTCCCGCCCTGAATGATTGGCGGTACCTTAGCGGCCCGGGTGTGGGCGGGGCGGGGCGGGGCGGAACCGTGAGTCCAGCCTTGCGACTCGGAGGTCCCCAATCCCTGGCGTTCGGCAGCAGTCCCTTTGGGAGGGGCCCCTTGGGGGCCGACCTAGGGTTAGGGTTAGTCCCCAGGAGGCCGGCAGGCTCGATCCACCGGCTCTGCGGCGAATGGAGGGGTGGGCCAGGGTGAGGTCGCTGGCGAACGGAAGCGTGGGCCCCAACATTGTGGGTCGGTGGGCCTTCGAATGTGGCAGGGGTCTCGGAGGGCCCTGCTCGTTCTTCCGCCATGAAGGACCGGCAACGCCCCTCGCTCCCCGGGTGGCAGCGGAGGGCAGGGTCAGTCGGGCACTGGTGCTTGGGTTTCCCCAATCCCCAGCGTTGCGGCGCCAGGCCCCTTGGGAGGGGCGCCTCGGGGACTGTCCTAGGGTTAGGTTAAGCCCCAGGAGGCCAGCAGTCCCGATCCGCCGGCTGTGCAGTGAGCGGAGGGATTGACCGTGGTAGGGCGCAGTCGAGCAGTAGCGTGGTAGCCAGCGTTTTGGCGTGGGGGGCCTTCTTATTTCACCGGAGGCTCCGAGGGCCCTGCCGGTTAGCCCGCCCTGAATGCCCGGCGGGGCTCCTAGCGGCCCGCGTGGCGGCGGGGTGGCAGGGTGAGCCCGGCGCTGGGGCTTGCGGGTCCCCAATCCCTGCCGTTGCGGCACCAAGCCTCTTGGGAGGGGCCACTCTGGGGCCCACCTAGGGTTAAGGTTAGCCCCGAGGAGCCCGGCAGGCCGGATCCGCCAGCTGTGTGGCTTGAGGGGGGGCGGGCCGAGGTGAGGGCGCTGTAGAGCGGGAGCGTGGGCCTCAGCGTTTTGGCGCGGGGGACCTACGAACGTCGCCGGGGGCTCGGAGGGCCCTGCCCGTTCCCCCACCCTGAATGACCGGCGGCGCCCCAAGTGGCCCGGGGTAGCAGCGGAGGGGCAGGTTGAGTACATCGCTGGGGCTTGGGGGTCCTCAATCTCCGGCGTCGTGGCGCCAGGCCCTTTGGGAGTGCCCTTCGGGGGCCGACCTAGGGTTAGGGTTAGCCCCCAGGAGGCCGGCAGCCCCGATACGATGGCTGTGGGGCGAGCGGAGGGGTGGGCCGAGGTGAGGGCACTGGGGAGTGGGATTGTGGGCCCCTGCATTTTGGCGCTGGAGGCTTCAAATGTCTCCGGTTTCTCCAGGGCCCTGTCCGTTCTCCCACCCTGAGTGACCGGCGGCGCCCCTAGAGGCCCGGGTGGCAGCGTCGTGGGAGGGTGAGTCTGGCTCTGGGGCTTGGGGTCCCAGATCCCCGGCGTAGTGGCACCAGGACCCTTGGGAGGGGCCCCTGGGGGGCCGACCTAGGGTTAGGGTTAGCCCCAAGGAGACCGTCAGGCCCAATCCGCACACTGTGCGGCGAGCGGAGGTGCGGGCCGAAGTGAGGGCGCTGGGGAGCGGGAGCGTGGGCCCAAGCATTTTGGTGCGTGGGCCCTTAGATGTTCACTGGGATTCGGAGGGCCCTGCCCATTCTCCCGCCCTGAATGACCGGTGGCGCCCCTGGTTGCCTGGGTGCCAGCGGGGTGGCAGGGTGAGTCCGGTGCTGGGGCTTGGGGGTCATCAATCCCCGGTGTTGTGGCGACAGGCCCCTTGGGAGGGGCCCCTCAGGGGCCAACCTAGGGTTAGGTTTAGCCCCCAGGAGCCCGGCAGGCCCAATCCGCCTGCTGAGCGGCGAGCGGAGGGGTGGGCCAAGGTGAGTGAGCTGGGGAGCGGGAGCGTGGGCCCAAGCGATTTGGAGCGGGGGGCCTTCGAAGGTCACCGGGGCTTGGAGGGCCCTACCCGTTCTCTCCCCTGAATGACCGGCGGCGCCCCTAGCGGCCCGGGTGATGGCGGGGCGGCAGGGTGAGTCCGGTGCTGAGGCTCGGGCTTCCCTATACCCGACGTTGCAGTGCCAGGCCCCTTGGGAAGGGCCCCTCTGGGGCCGATGTAGGGCTAGAATGAGCCCTCAGGAGGCCGGCAGGCCCAATCCACCGTCTTGAGGCAAATGGAGTCGCGGTCCTAGGCGAGGGCGCTGGCGAGCGGAGCGTGGGTCCCAGCGTTTTGGTGCTGGGGCCTTCAAAGTTCACCGGGGCTCAGAGGGCCCTGCCTGTTCTCCCGCCCAAAACGACCGGTGGCGCCCTAGCACCACTGGTGTCAGCGGGGCAGCAGGGTGAGTCCGGCATTACGACTCGAGGGTCCCCAATCCCCGGCGTTGTGGCGGCAGGCCCCTTCAGAGGGGCCCCTCTGGGGCCGACCTAGGATTAGAGTTAGCCCCCAGGAGGCCGGCAGGCCTGATCCGCCAGCTGTGCAGAGAGCGGAGGGGCCGGCTGAGGTGAGGGCGCTGGCGAGCTCCAGCGTGGGCCCTAGCGTTTCGGCGCGGATGGCCTTCCAAATCACCGGAGTCTCGAGGGCCCTGCCCATTCTCCCACCCTGAGGGACTAGCGATGCCCCAGTGGGCCCGATGTCGACGGGGTGGCAGGGTGAGTCCGGCGCTGCGGCTCGGGTGTCCCCAATCCCCGGCTTTGGTCACCAGTCCCCTTGGGAGGGGCCCCTCTGGGGCCAACCTAGGGTTAGGGTTAGCCCCCAGGAGGCCGGCAGGCCCCATACGCCAGCTGTGCGGCGAGCGGAGGGGCGGGCCACGGTGAGGGCACTGGCGAGCTGGAAGGTGGTACCCAAAGTTTTGGCGCCGGGGGCCCTCGAATGTCGCCGGGGACTCGGAGGGCCCTGCCCGTTCTCCCGCCCTGAATGAGTGGCGGCTCCCCTAGCAACCCGAGTGGTGGCGGGGTGGCAGGGTGGGCCTGGCGCTGAGGCTCGGGGGTCCCCAATGCCAGGCGTTGCGGCACCAGGCCCCTTGGGAGGGGCCCCTTGGGGGCCGACCTAGGGTAAAGGTTAGCTCCTGTAGGCCGGCAGGCACGATCCGCAGTCTGGGGCGAATGGAGGCGCGGTCGAAGATCAGGGCGCTGGCGAGCAGGAGAGTGGGCCCCAGCGTTTTGGCGCTGGGGGCCTTCGAAGGTCACCGGGGCAGGGAGGGCCCTGCCCATTCTCCCGCCCTGAATGATTGGCGGTACCTTAGCGGCCCGGGTGTGGGCGGGGCGGGGCGGGGCGGAACCGTGAGTCCAGCCTTGCGACTCGGAGGTCCCCAATCCCTGGCGTTCGGCGGCAGTCCCTTTGGGAGGGGCCCCTTGGGGGCCGACCTAGGGTTAGGGTTAGTCCCCAGGAGGCCGGCAGGCTCGATCCACCGGCTCTGCGGCGAATGGAGGGGTGGGCCAGGGTGAGGTCGCTGGCGAACGGAAGCGTGGGCCCCAACATTGTGGGTCGGTGGGCCTTCGAATGTGGCAGGGGTCTCGGAGGGCCCTGCTCGTTCTTCCGCCATGAAGGACCGGCAACGCCCCTCGCTCCCCGGGTGGCAGCGGAGGGCAGGGTCAGTCGGGCACTGGTGCTTGGGTTTCCCCAATCCCCAGCGTTGCGGCGCCAGGCCCCTTGGGAGGGGCGCCTCGGGGACTGTCCTAGGGTTAGGTTAAGCCCCAGGAGGCCAGCAGTCCCGATCCGCCGGCTGTGCAGTGAGCGGAGGGATTGACCGTGGTAGGGCGCAGTCGAGCGGTAGCGTGGTAGCCAGCGTTTTGGCGTGGGGGGCCTTCTTATTTCACCGGAGGCTCCGAGGGCCCTGCCGGTTAGCCCGCCCTGAATGCCCGGCGGGGCTCCTAGCGGCCCGCGTGGCGGCGGGGTGGCAGGGTGAGCCCGGCGCTGGGGCTTGCGGGTCCCCAATCCCTGCCGTTGCGGCACCAAGCCTCTTGGGAGGGGCCACTCTGGGGCCCACCTAGGGTTAAGGTTAGCCCCGAGGAGCCCGGCAGGCCGGATCCGCCAGCTGTGTGGCTTGAGGGGGGGCGGGCCGAGGTGAGGGCGCTGTAGAGCGGGAGCGTGGGCCTCAGCGTTTTGGCGCGGGGACCTACGAACGTCGCCGGGGGCTCGGAGGGCCCTGCCCGTTCCCCCACCCTGAATGACCGGCGGCGCCCCAAGTGGCCCGGGTAGCAGCGGAGGGGCAGGTTGAGTACATCGCTGGGCTTGGGGGTCCTCAATCTCCGGCGTCGTGGCGCCAGGCCCTTTGGGAGTGCCCTTCGGGGGCCGACCTAGGGTTAGGGTTAGCCCCCAGGAGGCCGGCAGCCCCGATACGATGGCTGTGGGGCGAGCGGAGGGGTGGGCCGAGGTGAGGGCACTGGGGAGTGGGATTGTGGGCCCCTGCATTTTGGCGCTGGAGGCTTCAAATGTCTCCGGTTTCTCCAGGGCCCTGTCCGTTCTCCCACCCTGAGTGACCGGCGGCGCCCCTAGAGGCCCGGGTGGCAGCGTCGTGGGAGGGTGAGTCTGGCTCTGGGGCTTGGGGTCCCAGATCCCCGGCGTAGTGGCACCAGGACCCTTGGGAGGGGCCCCTGGGGGGCCGACCTAGGGTTAGGGTTAGCCCCAAGGAGACCGTCAGGCCCAATCCGCACACTGTGCGGCGAGCGGAGGTGCGGGCCGAAGTGAGGGCGCTGGGGAGCGGGAGCGTGGGCCCAAGCATTTTGGTGCGTGGGCCCTTAGATGTTCACTGGGATTCGGAGGGCCCTGCCCATTCTCCCGCCCTGAATGACCGGTGGCGCCCCTGGTTGCCTGGGTGCCAGCGGGGTGGCGCAGGGTGAGTCCGGTGCTGGGGCTTGGGGGTCATCAATCCCCGGTGTTGTGGCGACAGGCCCCTTGGGAGGGGCCCCTCAGGGGCCAACCTAGGGTTAGGTTTAGCCCCCAGGAGCCCGGCAGGCCCAATCCGCCTGCTGAGCGGCGAGCGGAGGGGTGGGCCAAGGTGAGTGAGCTGGGGAGCGGGAGCGTGGGCCCAAGCGATTTGGAGCGGGGGGCCTTCGAAGGTCACCGGGGCTTGGAGGGCCCTACCCGTTCTCTCCCCTGAATGACCGGCGGCGCCCCTAGCGGCCCGGGTGATGGCGGGGCGGCAGGGTGAGTCCGGTGCTGAGGCTCGGGCTTCCCTATACCCGACGTTGCAGTGCCAGGCCCCTTGGGAAGGGCCCCTCTGGGGCCGATGTAGGGCTAGAATGAGCCCTCAGGAGGCCGGCAGGCCCAATCCACCGTCTTGAGGCAAATGGAGTCGCGGTCCTAGGCGAGGGCGCTGGCGAGCGGAGCGTGGGTCCCAGCGTTTTGGTGCTGGGGCCTTCAAAGTTCACCGGGGCTCAGAGGGCCCTGCCTGTTCTCCCGCCCAAAACGACCGGTGGCGCCCTAGCACCACTGGTGTCAGCGGGGCAGCAGGGTGAGTCCGGCATTACGACTCGAGGGTCCCCAATCCCCGGCGTTGTGGCGGCAGGCCCCTTCAGAGGGGCCCCTCTGGGGCCGACCTAGGATTAGAGTTAGCCCCCAGGAGGCCGGCAGGCCTGATCCGCCAGCTGTGCAGAGAGCGGAGGGGCCGGCTGAGGTGAGGGCGCTGGCGAGCTCCAGCGTGGGCCCTAGCGTTTCGGCGCGGATGGCCTTCCAAATCACCGGAGTCTCGAGGGCCCTGCCCATTCTCCCACCCTGAGGGACTAGCGATGCCCCAGTGGGCCCGATGTCGACGGGGTGGCAGGGTGAGTCCGGCGCTGCGGCTCGGGTGTCCCCAATCCCCGGCTTTGGTCACCAGTCCCCTTGGGAGGGGCCCCTCTGGGGCCAACCTAGGGTTAGGGTTAGCCCCCAGGAGGCCGGCAGGCCCCATACGCCAGCTGTGCGGCGAGCGGAGGGGCGGGCCACGGTGAGGGCACTGGCGAGCTGGAAGGTGGTACCCAAAGTTTTGGCGCCGGGGGCCCTCGAATGTCGCCGGGGACTCGGAGGGCCCTGCCCGTTCTCCCGCCCTGAATGAGTGGCGGCTCCCCTAGCAACCCGAGTGGTGGCGGGGCGGCAGGGTGGGCCTGGCGCTGAGGCTCGGGGGTCCCCAATGCCAGGCGTTGCGGCACCAGGCCCCTTGGGAGGGGCCCCTTGGGGGCCGACCTAGGGTAAAGGTTAGCTCCTGTAGGCCGGCAGGCACGATCCGCAGTCTGGGGCGAATGGAGGCGCGGTCGAAGATCAGGGCGCTGGCGAGCAGGAGAGTGGGCCCCAGCGTTTTGGCGCTGGGGGCCTTCGAAGGTCACCGGGGCAGGGAGGGCCCTGCCCATTCTCCCGCCCTGAATGATTGGCGGTACCTTAGCGGCCCGGGTGTGGGCGGGGCGGGGCGGGGCGGAACCGTGAGTCCAGCCTTGCGACTCGGAGGTCCCCAATCCCTGGCGTTCGGCGGCAGTCCCTTTGGGAGGGGCCCCTTGGGGGCCGACCTAGGGTTAGGGTTAGTCCCCAGGAGGCCGGCAGGCTCGATCCACCGGCTCTGCGGCGAATGGAGGGGTGGGCCAGGGTGAGGTCGCTGGCGAACGGAAGCGTGGGCCCCAACATTGTGGGTCGGTGGGCCTTCGAATGTGGCAGGGGTCTCGGAGGGCCCTGCTCGTTCTTCCGCCATGAAGGACCGGCAACGCCCCTCGCTCCCCGGGTGGCAGCGGAGGGCAGGGTCAGTCGGGCACTGGTGCTTGGGTTTCCCCAATCCCCAGCGTTGCGGCGCCAGGCCCCTTGGGAGGGGCGCCTCGGGGACTGTCCTAGGGTTAGGTTAAGCCCCAGGAGGCCAGCAGTCCCGATCCGCCGGCTGTGCAGTGAGCGGAGGGATTGACCGTGGTAGGGCGCAGTCGAGCAGTAGCGTGGTAGCCAGCGTTTTGGCGTGGGGGGCCTTCTTATTTCACCGGAGGCTCCGAGGGCCCTGCCGGTTAGCCCGCCCTGAATGCCCGGCGGGGCTCCTAGCGGCCCGCGTGGCGGCGGGGTGGCAGGGTGAGCCCGGCGCTGGGGCTTGCGGGTCCCCAATCCCTGCCGTTGCGGCACCAAGCCTCTTGGGAGGGGCCACTCTGGGGCCCACCTAGGGTTAAGGTTAGCCCCGAGGAGCCCGGCAGGCCGGATCCGCCAGCTGTGTGGCTTGAGGGGGGGCGGGCCGAGGTGAGGGCGCTGTAGAGCGGGAGCGTGGGCCTCAGCGTTTTGGCGCGGGGGACCTACGAACGTCGCCGGGGGCTCGGAGGGCCCTGCCCGTTCCCCCACCCTGAATGACCGGCGGCGCCCCAAGTGGCCCGGGTAGCAGCGGAGGGGCAGGTTGAGTACATCGCTGGGGCTTGGGGGTCCTCAATCTCCGGCGTCGTGGCGCCAGGCCCTTTGGGAGTGCCCTTCGGGGGCCGACCTAGGGTTAGGGTTAGCCCCCAGGAGGCCGGCAGCCCCGATACGATGGCTGTGGGGCGAGCGGAGGGGTGGGCCGAGGTGAGGGCACTGGGGAGTGGGATTGTGGGCCCCTGCATTTTGGCGCTGGAGGCTTCAAATGTCTCCGGTTTCTCCAGGGCCCTGTCCGTTCTCCCACCCTGAGTGACCGGCGGCGCCCCTAGAGGCCCGGGTGGCAGCGTCGTGGGAGGGTGAGTCTGGCTCTGGGGCTTGGGGTCCCAGATCCCCGGCGTAGTGGCACCAGGACCCTTGGGAGGGGCCCCTGGGGGGCCGACCTAGGGTTAGGGTTAGCCCCAAGGAGACCGTCAGGCCCAATCCGCACACTGTGCGGCGAGCGGAGGTGCGGGCCGAAGTGAGGGCGCTGGGGAGCGGGAGCGTGGGCCCAAGCATTTTGGTGCGTGGGCCCTTAGATGTTCACTGGGATTCGGAGGGCCCTGCCCATTCTCCCGCCCTGAATGACCGGTGGCGCCCCTAGTTGCCTGGGTGCCAGCGGGGTGGCAGGGTGAGTCCGGTGCTGGGGCTTGGGGGTCATCAATCCCCGGTGTTGTGGCGACAGGCCCCTTGGGAGGGGCCCCTCAGGGGCCAACCTAGGGTTAGGTTTAGCCCCCAGGAGCCCGGCAGGCCCAATCCGCCTGCTGAGCGGCGAGCAGAGGGGTGGGCCAAGGTGAGTGAGCTGGGGAGCGGGAGCGTGGGCCCAAGCGATTTGGAGCGGGGGGCCTTCGAAGGTCACCGGGGCTTGGAGGGCCCTACCCGTTCTCTCCCCTGAATGACCGGCGGCGCCCCTAGCGGCCCGGGTGATGGCGGGGCGGCAGGGTGAGTCCGGTGCTGAGGCTCGGGCTTCCCTATACCCGACGTTGCAGTGCCAGGCCCCTTGGGAAGGGCCCCTCTGGGGCCGATGTAGGGCTAGAATGAGCCCTCAGGAGGCCGGCAGGCCCAATCCACCGTCTTGAGGCAAATGGAGTCGCGGTCCTAGGCGAGGGCGCTGGCGAGCGGAGCGTGGGTCCCAGCGTTTTGGTGCTGGGGCCTTCAAAGTTCACCGGGGCTCAGAGGGCCCTGCCTGTTCTCCCGCCCAAAACGACCGGTGGCGCCCTAGCACCACTGGTGTCAGCGGGGGCAGCAGGGTGAGTCCGGCATTACGACTCGAGGGTCCCCAATCCCCGGCGTTGTGGCGGCAGGCCCCTTCAGAGGGGCCCCTCTGGGGCCGACCTAGGATTAGAGTTAGCCCCCAGGAGGCCGGCAGGCCTGATCCGCCAGCTGTGCAGAGAGCGGAGGGGCCGGCTGAGGTGAGGGCGCTGGCGAGCTCCAGCGTGGGCCCTAGCGTTTCGGCGCGGATGGCCTTCCAAATCACCGGAGTCTCGAGGGCCCTGCCCATTCTCCCACCCTGAGGGACTAGCGATGCCCCAGTGGGCCCGATGTCGACGGGGTGGCAGGGTGAGTCCGGCGCTGCGGCTCGGGTGTCCCCAATCCCCGGCTTTGGTCACCAGTCCCCTTGGGAGGGGCCCCTCTGGGGCCAACCTAGGGTTAGGGTTAGCCCCCAGGAGGCCGGCAGGCCCCATACGCCAGCTGTGCGGCGAGCGGAGGGGCGGGCCACGGTGAGGGCACTGGCGAGCTGGAAGGTGGTACCCAAAGTTTTGGCGCCGGGGGCCCTCGAATGTCGCCGGGGACTCGGAGGGCCCTGCCCGTTCTCCCGCCCTGAATGAGTGGCGGCTCCCCTAGCAACCCGAGTGGTGGCGGGGTGGCAGGGTGGGCCTGGCGCTGAGGCTCGGGGGTCCCCAATGCCAGGCGTTGCGGCACCAGGCCCCTTGGGAGGGGCCCCTTGGGGGCCGACCTAGGGTAAAGGTTAGCTCCTGTAGGCCGGCAGGCACGATCCGCAGTCTGGGGCGAATGGAGGCGCGGTCGAAGATCAGGGCGCTGGCGAGCAGGAGAGTGGGCCCCAGCGTTTTGGCGCTGGGGGCCTTCGAAGGTCACCGGGGCAGGGAGGGCCCTGCCCATTCTCCCGCCCTGAATGATTGGCGGTACCTTAGCGGCCCGGGTGTGGGCGGGGCGGGGCGGGGCGGAACCGTGAGTCCAGCCTTGTGACTCCGAGGTCCCCAATCCCTGGCGTTCGGCGGCAGTCCCTTTGGGAGGGGCCCCTTGGGGGCCGACCTAGGGTTAGGGTTAGTCCCCAGGAGGCCGGCAGGCTCGATCCACCGGCTCTGCGGCGAATGGAGGGGTGGGCCAGGGTGAGGTCGCTGGCGAACGGAAGCGTGGGCCCCAACATTGTGGGTCGGTGGGCCTTCGAATGTGGCAGGGGTCTCGGAGGGCCCTGCTCGTTCTTCCGCCATGAAGGACCGGCAACGCCCCTCGCTCCCCGGGTGGCAGCGGAGGGCAGGGTCAGTCGGGCACTGGTGCTTGGGTTTCCCCAATCCCCAGCGTTGCGGCGCCAGGCCCCTTGGGAGGGGCGCCTCGGGGACTGTCCTAGGGTTAGGTTAAGCCCCAGGAGGCCAGCAGTCCCGATCCGCCGGCTGTGCAGTGAGCGGAGGGATTGACCGTGGTAGGGCGCAGTCGAGCGGTAGCGTGGTAGCCAGCGTTTTGGCGTGGGGGGCCTTCTTATTTCACCGGAGGCTCCGAGGGCCCTGCCGGTTAGCCCGCCCTGAATGCCCGGCGGGGCTCCTAGCGGCCCGCGTGGCGGCGGGGTGGCAGGGTGAGCCCGGCGCTGGGGCTTGCGGGTCCCCAATCCCTGCCGTTGCGGCACCAAGCCTCTTGGGAGGGGCCACTCTGGGGCCCACCTAGGGTTAAGGTTAGCCCCGAGGAGCCCGGCAGGCCGGATCCGCCAGCTGTGTGGCTTGAGGGGGGGCGGGCCGAGGTGAGGGCGCTGTAGAGCGGGAGCGTGGGCCTCAGCGTTTTGGCGCGGGGGACCTACGAACGTCGCCGGGGGCTCGGAGGGCCCTGCCCGTTCCCCCACCCTGAATGACCGGCGGCGCCCCAAGTGGCCCGGGTAGCAGCGGAGGGGCAGGTTGAGTACATCGCTGGGGCTTGGGGGTCCTCAATCTCCGGCGTCGTGGCGCCAGGCCCTTTGGGAGTGCCCTTCGGGGGCCGACCTAGGGTTAGGGTTAGCCCCCAGGAGGCCGGCAGCCCCGATACGATGGCTGTGGGGCGAGCGGAGGGGTGGGCCGAGGTGAGGGCACTGGGGAGTGGGATTGTGGGCCCCTGCATTTTGGCGCTGGAGGCTTCAAATGTCTCCGGTTTCTCCAGGGCCCTGTCCGTTCTCCCACCCTGAGTGACCGGCGGCGCCCCTAGAGGCCCGGGTGGCAGCGTCGTGGGAGGGTGAGTCTGGCTCTGGGGCTTGGGGTCCCAGATCCCCGGCGTAGTGGCACCAGGACCCTTGGGAGGGGCCCCTGGGGGGCCGACCTAGGGTTAGGGTTAGCCCCAAGGAGACCGTCAGGCCCAATCCGCACACTGTGCGGCGAGCGGAGGTGCGGGCCGAAGTGAGGGCGCTGGGGAGCGGGAGCGTGGGCCCAAGCATTTTGGTGCGTGGGCCCTTAGATGTTCACTGGGATTTGGAGGGCCCTGCCCATTCTCCCGCCCTGAATGACCGGTGGCGCCCCTGGTTGCCTGGGTGCCAGCGGGGTGGCAGGGTGAGTCCGGTGCTGGGGCTTGGGGGTCATCAATCCCCGGTGTTGTGGCGACAGGCCCCTTGGGAGGGGCCCCTCAGGGGCCAACCTAGGGTTAGGTTTAGCCCCCAGGAGCCCGGCAGGCCCAATCCGCCTGCTGAGCGGCGAGCGGAGGGGTGGGCCAAGGTGAGTGAGCTGGGGAGCGGGAGCGTGGGCCCAAGCGATTTGGAGCGGGGGGCCTTCGAAGGTCACCGGGGCTTGGAGGGCCCTACCCGTTCTCTCCCCTGAATGACCGGCGGCGCCCCTAGCGGCCCGGGTGATGGCGGGGCGGCAGGGTGAGTCCGGTGCTGAGGCTCGGGCTTCCCTATACCCGACGTTGCAGTGCCAGGCCCCTTGGGAAGGGCCCCTCTGGGGCCGATGTAGGGCTAGAATGAGCCCTCAGGAGGCCGGCAGGCCCAATCCACCGTCTTGAGGCAAATGGAGTCGCGGTCCTAGGCGAGGGCGCTGGCGAGCGGAGCGTGGGTCCCAGCGTTTTGGTGCTGGGGCCTTCAAAGTTCACCGGGGCTCAGAGGGCCCTGCCTGTTCTCCCCGCCCAAAACGACCGGTGGCGCCCTAGCACCACTGGTGTCAGCGGGGCAGCAGGGTGAGTCCGGCATTACGACTCGAGGGTCCCCAATCCCCGGCGTTGTGGCGGCAGGCCCCTTCAGAGGGGCCCCTCTGGGGCCGACCTAGGATTAGAGTTAGCCCCCAGGAGGCCGGCAGGCCTGATCCGCCAGCTGTGCAGAGAGCGGAGGGGCCGGCTGAGGTGAGGGCGCTGGCGAGCTCCAGCGTGGGCCCTAGCGTTTCGGCGCGGATGGCCTTCCAAATCACCGGAGTCTCGAGGGCCCTGCCCATTCTCCCACCCTGAGGGACTAGCGATGCCCCAGTGGGCCCGATGTCGACGGGGTGGCAGGGTGAGTCCGGCGCTGCGGCTCGGGTGTCCCCAATCCCCGGCTTTGGTCACCAGTCCCCTTGGGAGGGGCCCCTCTGGGGCCAACCTAGGGTTAGGGTTAGCCCCCAGGAGGCCGGCAGGCCCCATACGCCAGCTGTGCGGCGAGCGGAGGGGCGGGCCACGGTGAGGGCACTGGCGAGCTGGAAGGTGGTACCCAAAGTTTTGGCGCCGGGGGCCCTCGAATGTCGCCGGGGACTCGGAGGGCCCTGCCCGTTCTCCCGCCCTGAATGAGTGGCGGCTCCCCTAGCAACCCGAGTGGTGGCGGGGTGGCAGGGTGGGCCTGGCGCTGAGGCTCGGGGGTCCCCAATGCCAGGCGTTGCGGCACCAGGCCCCTTGGGAGGGGCCCCTTGGGGGCCGACCTAGGGTAAAGGTTAGCTCCTGTAGGCCGGCAGGCACGATCCGCAGTCTGGGGCGAATGGAGGCGCGGTCGAAGATCAGGGCGCTGGCGAGCAGGAGAGTGGGCCCCAGCGTTTTGGCGCTGGGGGCCTTCGAAGGTCACCGGGGCAGGGAGGGCCCTGCCCATTCTCCCGCCCTGAATGATTGGCGGTACCTTAGCGGCCCGGGTGTGGGCGGGGCGGGGCGGGGCGGAACCGTGAGTCCAGCCTTGCGACTCCGAGGTCCCCAATCCCTGGCGTTCGGCGGCAGTCCCTTTGGGAGGGGCCCCTTGGGGGCCGACCTAGGGTTAGGGTTAGTCCCCAGGAGGCCGGCAGGCTCGATCCACCGGCTCTGCGGCGAATGGAGGGGTGGGCCAGGGTGAGGTCGCTGGCGAACGGAAGCGTGGGCCCCAACATTGTGGCTCGGTGGGCCTTCGAATGTGGCAGGGGGCTCGGAGGGCCCTGCTCGTTCTTCCGCCATGAAGGACCGGCAACGCCCCTCGCTCCCCGGGTGGCAGCGGAGGGCAGGGTCAGTCGGGCACTGGTGCTTGGGTTTCCCCAATCCCCAGCGTTGCGGCGCCAGGCCCCTTGGGAGGGGCGCCTCGGGGACTGTCCTAGGGTTAGGTTAAGCCCCAGGAGGCCAGCAGTCCCGATCCGCCGGCTGTGCAGTGAGCGGAGGGATTGACCGTGGTAGGGCGCAGTCGAGCGGTAGCGTGGTAGCCAGCGTTTTGGCGTGGGGGGCCTTCTTATTTCACCGGAGGCTCCGAGGGCCCTGCCGGTTAGCCCGCCCTGAATGCCCGGCGGGGCTCCTAGCGGCCCGCGTGGCGGCGGGGTGGCAGGGTGAGCCCGGCGCTGGGGCTTGCGGGTCCCCAATCCCTGCCGTTGCGGCACCAAGCCTCTTGGGAGGGGCCACTCTGGGGCCACCTAGGGTTAAGGTTAGCCCCGAGGAGCCCGGCAGGCCGGATCCGCCAGCTGTGTGGCTTGAGGGGGGGCGGGCCGAGGTGAGGGCGCTGTAGAGCGGGAGCGTGGGCCTCAGCGTTTTGGCGCGGGGGACCTACGAACGTCGCCGGGGCTCGGAGGGCCCTGCCCGTTCCCCCACCCTGAATGACCGGCGGCGCCCCAAGTGGCCCGGGTAGCAGCGGAGGGCAGGTTGAGTACATCGCTGGGGCTTGGGGGTCCTCAATCTCCGGCGTCGTGGCGCCAGGCCCTTTGGGAGTGCCCTTCGGGGGCCGACCTAGGGTTAGGGTTAGCCCCCAGGAGGCCGGCAGCCCCGATACGATGGCTGTGGGGCGAGCGGAGGGGTGGGCCGAGGTGAGGGCACTGGGGAGTGGGATTGTGGGCCCCTGCATTTTGGCGCTGGAGGCTTCAAATGTCTCCGGTTTCTCCAGGGCCCTGTCCGTTCTCCCACCCTGAGTGACCGGCGGCGCCCCTAGAGGCCCGGGTGGCAGCGTCGTGGGAGGGTGAGTCTGGCTCTGGGGCTTGGGGTCCCAGATCCCCGGCGTAGTGGCACCAGGACCCTTGGGAGGGGCCCCTGGGGGGCCGACCTAGGGTTAGGGTTAGCCCCAAGGAGACCGTCAGGCCCAATCCGCACACTGTGCGGCGAGCGGAGGTGCGGGCCGAAGTGAGGCGCTGGGAGCGGGAGCGTGGGCCCAAGCATTTTGGTGCGTGGGCCCTTAGATGTTCACTGGGATTCGGAGGGCCCTGCCCATTCTCCCGCCCTGAATGACCGGTGGCGCCCCTGGTTGCCTGGGTGCCAGCGGGGTGGCAGGGTGAGTCCGGTGCTGGGGCTTGGGGGTCATCAATCCCCGGTGTTGTGGCGACAGGCCCCTTGGGAGGGGCCCCTCAGGGGCCACCTAGGGTTAGGTTTAGCCCCCAGGAGCCCGGCAGGCCCAATCCGCCTGCTGAGCGGCGAGCGGAGGGGTGGGCCAAGGTGAGTGAGCTGGGGAGCGGGAGCGTGGGCCCAAGCGATTTGAGCGGGGGGCCTTCGAAGGTCACCGGGCTTGGAGGGCCCTACCCGTTCTCTCCCCTGAATGACCGGCGGCGCCCCTAGCGGCCCGGGTGATGGCGGGGCGGCAGGGTGAGTCCGGTGCTGAGGCTCGGGCTTCCCTATACCCGACGTTGCAGTGCCAGGCCCCTTGGAAGGGCCCCTCTGGGGCCGATGTAGGGCTAGAATGAGCCCTCAGGAGGCCGGCAGGCCCAATCCACCGTCTTGAGGCAAATGGAGTCGCGGTCCTAGGCGAGGGCGCTGGCGAGCGGAGCGTGGGTCCCAGCGTTTTGGTGCTGGGGCCTTCAAAGTTCACCGGGGCTCAGAGGGCCCTGCCTGTTCTCCCGCCCAAAACGACCGGTGGCGCCCTAGCACCACTGGTGTCAGCGGGGCAGCAGGGTGAGTCCGGCATTACGACTCGAGGGTCCCCAATCCCCGGCGTTGTGGCGGCAGGCCCCTTCAGAGGGGCCCCTCTGGGGCCGACCTAGGATTAGAGTTAGCCCCCAGGAGGCCGGCAGGCCTGATCCGCCAGCTGTGCAGAGAGCGGAGGGGCCGGCTGAGGTGAGGGCGCTGGCGAGCTCCAGCGTGGGCCCTAGCGTTTCGGCGCGGATGGCCTTCCAAATCACCGGAGTCTCGAGGGCCCTGCCCATTCTCCCACCCTGAGGGACTAGCGATGCCCCAGTGGGCCCGATGTCGACGGGGTGGCAGGGTGAGTCCGGCGCTGCGGCTCGGGTGTCCCCAATCCCCGGCTTTGGTCACCAGTCCCCTTGGGAGGGGCCCCTCTGGGGCCAACCTAGGGTTAGGGTTAGCCCCCAGGAGGCCGGCAGGCCCCATACGCCAGCTGTGCGGCGAGCGGAGGGGCGGGCCACGGTGAGGGCACTGGCGAGCTGGAAGGTGGTACCCAAAGTTTTGGCGCCGGGGGCCCTCGAATGTCGCCGGGGACTCGGAGGGCCCTGCCCGTTCTCCCGCCCTGAATGAGTGGCGGCTCCCCTAGCAACCCGAGTGGTGGCGGGGCGGCAGGGTGGGCCTGGCGCTGAGGCTCGGGGGTCCCCAATGCCAGGCGTTGCGGCACCAGGCCCCTTGGGAGGGGCCCCTTGGGGGCCGACCTAGGGTAAAGGTTAGCTCCTGTAGGCCGGCAGGCACGATCCGCAGTCTGGGGCGAATGGAGGCGCGGTCGAAGATCAGGGCGCTGGCGAGCAGGAGAGTGGGCCCCAGCGTTTTGGCGCTGGGGGCCTTCGAAGGTCACCGGGGCAGGGAGGGCCCTGCCCATTCTCCCGCCCTGAATGATTGGCGGTACCTTAGCGGCCCGGGTGTGGGCGGGGCGGGGCGGGGCGGAACCGTGAGTCCAGCCTTGCGACTCCGAGGTCCCCAATCCCTGGCGTTCGGCGGCAGTCCCTTTGGGAGGGGCCCCTTGGGGGCCGACCTAGGCTTAGGGTTAGTCCCCAGGAGGCCGGCAGGCTCGATCCACCGGCTCTGCGGCGAATGGAGGGGTGGGCCAGGGTGAGGTCGCTGGCGAACGGAAGCGTGGGCCCCAACATTGTGGCTCGGTGGGCCTTCGAATGTGGCAGGGGGCTCGGAGGGCCCTGCTCGTTCTTCCGCCATGAAGGACCGGCAACGCCCCTCGCTCCCCGGGTGGCAGCGGAGGGCAGGGTCAGTCCGGCACTGGTGCTTGGGTTTCCCCAATCCCCAGCGTTGCGGCGCCAGGCCCCTTGGGAGGGGCGCCTCGGGGACTGTCCTAGGGTTAGGTTAAGCCCCAGGAGGCCAGCAGTCCCGATCCGCCGGCTGTGCAGTGAGCGGAGGGATTGACCGTGGTAGGGCGCAGTCGAGCGGTAGCGTGGTAGCCAGCGTTTTGGCGTGGGGGGCCTTCTTATTTCACCGGAGGCTCCGAGGGCCCTGCCGGTTAGCCCGCCCTGAATGCCCGGCGGGGCTCCTAGCGGCCCGCGTGGCGGCGGGGGGTGGCAGGGTGAGCCCGGCGCTGGGGCTTGCGGGTCCCCAATCCCTGCCGTTGCGGCACCAAGCCTCTTGGGAGGGGCCACTCTGGGGCCCACCTAGGGTTAAGGTTAGCCCCGAGGAGCCCGGCAGGCCGGATCCGCCAGCTGTGTGGCTTGAGGGGGGGCGGGCCGAGGTGAGGGCGCTGTAGAGCGGGAGCGTGGGCCTCAGCGTTTTGGCGCGGGGGACCTACGAACGTCGCCGGGGGCTCGGAGGGCCCTGCCCGTTCCCCCACCCTGAATGACCGGCGGCGCCCCAAGTGGCCCGGGTAGCAGCGGAGGGGCAGGTTGAGTACATCGCTGGGGCTTGGGGGTCCTCAATCTCCGGCGTCGTGGCGCCAGGCCCTTTGGGAGTGCCCTTCGGGGGCCGACCTAGGGTTAGGGTTAGCCCCCAGGAGGCCGGCAGCCCCGATACGATGGCTGTGGGGCGAGCGGAGGGGTGGGCCGAGGTGAGGGCACTGGGGAGTGGGATTGTGGGCCCCTGCATTTTGGCGCTGGAGGCTTCAAATGTCTCCGGTTTCTCCAGGGCCCTGTCCGTTCTCCCACCCTGAGTGACCGGCGGCGCCCCTAGAGGCCCGGGTGGCAGCGTCGTGGGAGGGTGAGTCTGGCTCTGGGGCTTGGGGTCCCAGATCCCCGGCGTAGTGGCACCAGGACCCTTGGGAGGGGCCCCTGGGGGGCCGACCTAGGGTTAGGGTTAGCCCCAAGGAGACCGTCAGGCCCAATCCGCACACTGTGCGGCGAGCGGAGGTGCGGGCCGAAGTGAGGGCGCTGGGGAGCGGGAGCGTGGGCCCAAGCATTTTGGTGCGTGGGCCCTTAGATGTTCACTGGGATTCGGAGGGCCCTGCCCATTCTCCCGCCCTAAATGACCGGTGGCGCCCCTGGTTGCCTGGGTGCCAGCGGGGTGGCAGGGTGAGTCCGGTGCTGGGGCTTGGGGGTCATCAATCCCCGGTGTTGTGGCGACAGGCCCCTTGGGAGGGGCCCCTCAGGGGCCAACCTAGGGTTAGGTTTAGCCCCCAGGAGCCCGGCAGGCCCAATCCGCCTGCTGAGCGGCGAGCGGAGGGGTGGGCCAAGGTGAGTGAGCTGGGGAGCGGGAGCGTGGGCCCAAGCGATTTGGAGCGGGGGGCCTTCGAAGGTCACCGGGGCTTGGAGGGCCCTACCCGTTCTCTCCCCTGAATGACCGGCGGCGCCCCTAGCGGCCCGGGTGATGGCGGGGCGGCAGGGTGAGTCCGGTGCTGAGGCTCGGGCTTCCCTATACCCGACGTTGCAGTGCCAGGCCCCTTGGGAAGGGCCCCTCTGGGGCCGATGTAGGGCTAGAATGAGCCCTCAGGAGGCCGGCAGGCCCAATCCACCGTCTTGAGGCAAATGGAGTCGCGGTCCTAGGCGAGGGCGCTGGCGAGCGGAGCGTGGGTCCCAGCGTTTTGGTGCTGGGGCCTTCAAAGTTCACCGGGGCTCAGAGGGCCCTGCCTGTTCTCCCGCCCAAAACGACCGGTGGCGCCCTAGCACCACTGGTGTCAGCGGGGCAGCAGGGTGAGTCCGGCATTACGACTCGAGGGTCCCCAATCCCCGGCGTTGTGGCGGCAGGCCCCTTCAGAGGGGCCCCTCTGGGGCCGACCTAGGATTAGAGTTAGCCCCCAGGAGGCCGGCAGGCCTGATCCGCCAGCTGTGCAGAGAGCGGAGGGGCCGGCTGAGGTGAGGGCGCTGGCGAGCTCCAGCGTGGGCCCTAGCGTTTCGGCGCGGATGGCCTTCCAAATCACCGGAGTCTCGAGGGCCCTGCCCATTCTCCCACCCTGAGGGACTAGCGATGCCCCAGTGGGCCCGATGTCGACGGGGTGGCAGGGTGAGTCCGGCGCTGCGGCTCGGGTGTCCCCAATCCCCGGCTTTGGTCACCAGTCCCCTTGGGAGGGGCCCCTCTGGGGCCAACCTAGGGTTAGGGTTAGCCCCCAGGAGGCCGGCAGGCCCCATACGCCAGCTGTGCGGCGAGCGGAGGGGCGGGCCACGGTGAGGGCACTGGCGAGCTGGAAGGTGGTACCCAAAGTTTTGGCGCCGGGGGCCCTCGAATGTCGCCGGGGACTCGGAGGGCCCTGCCCGTTCTCCCGCCCTGAATGAGTGGCGGCTCCCCTAGCAACCCGAGTGGTGGCGGGGCGGCAGGGTGGGCCTGGCGCTGAGGCTCGGGGGTCCCCAATGCCAGGCGTTGCGGCACCAGGCCCCTTGGGAGGGGCCCCTTGGGGGCCGACCTAGGGTAAAGGTTAGCTCCTGTAGGCCGGCAGGCACGATCCGCAGTCTGGGGCGAATGGAGGCGCGGTCGAAGATCAGGGCGCTGGCGAGCAGGAGAGTGGGCCCCAGCGTTTTGGCGCTGGGGGCCTTCGAAGGTCACCGGGGCAGGGAGGGCCCTGCCCATTCTCCCGCCCTGAATGATTGGCGGTACCTTAGCGGCCCGGGTGTGGGCGGGGCGGGGCGGGGCGGAACCGTGAGTCCAGCCTTGCGACTCGGAGGTCCCCAATCCCTGGCGTTCGGCGGCAGTCCCTTTGGGAGGGGCCCCTTGGGGGCCGACCTAGGGTTAGGGTTAGTCCCCAGGAGGCCGGCAGGCTCGATCCACCGGCTCTGCGGCGAATGGAGGGGTGGGCCAGGGTGAGGTCGCTGGCGAACGGAAGCGTGGGCCCCAACATTGTGGGTCGGTGGGCCTTCGAATGTGGCAGGGGGCTCGGAGGGCCCTGCTCGTTCTTCCGCCATGAAGGACCGGCAACGCCCCTAGCTCCCCGGGTGGCAGCGGAGGGCAGGGTCAGTCCGGCACTGGTGCTTGGGTTTCCCCAATCCCCAGCGTTGCGGCGCCAGGCCCCTTGGGAGGGGCGCCTCGGGGACTGTCCTAGGGTTAGGTTAAGCCCCAGGAGGCCAGCAGTCCCGATCCGCCGGCTGTGCAGTGAGCGGAGGGATTGACCGTGGTAGGGCGCAGTCGAGCGGTAGCGTGGTAGCCAGCGTTTTGGCGTGGGGGGCCTTCTTATTTCACCGGAGGCTCCGAGGGCCCTGCCGGTTAGCCCGCCCTGAATGCCCGGCGGGGCTCCTAGCGGCCCGCGTGGCGGCGGGGTGGCAGGGTGAGCCCGGCGCTGGGGCTTGCGGGTCCCCAATCCCTGCCGTTGCGGCACCAAGCCTCTTGGGAGGGGCCACTCTGGGGCCCACCTAGGGTTAAGGTTAGCCCCGAGGAGCCCGGCAGGCCGGATCCGCCAGCTGTGTGGCTTGAGGGGGGGCGGGCCGAGGTGAGGGCGCTGTAGAGCGGGAGCGTGGGCCTCAGCGTTTTGGCGCGGGGGACCTACGAACGTCGCCGGGGGCTCGGAGGGCCCTGCCCGTTCCCCCACCCTGAATGACCGGCGGCGCCCCAAGTGGCCCGGGTAGCAGCGGAGGGGCAGGTTGAGTACATCGCTGGGGCTTGGGGGTCCTCAATCTCCGGCGTCGTGGCGCCAGGCCCTTTGGGAGTGCCCTTCGGGGGCCGACCTAGGGTTAGGGTTAGCCCCCAGGAGGCCGGCAGCCCCGATACGATGGCTGTGGGGCGAGCGGAGGGGTGGGCCGAGGTGAGGGCACTGGGGAGTGGGATTGTGGGCCCCTGCATTTTGGCGCTGGAGGCTTCAAATGTCTCCGGTTTCTCCAGGGCCCTGTCCGTTCTCCCACCCTGAGTGACCGGCGGCGCCCCTAGAGGCCCGGGTGGCAGCGTCGTGGGAGGGTGAGTCTGGCTCTGGGGCTTGGGGTCCCAGATCCCCGGCGTAGTGGCACCAGGACCCTTGGGAGGGGCCCCTGGGGGGCCGACCTAGGGTTAGGGTTAGCCCCAAGGAGACCGTCAGGCCCAATCCGCACACTGTGCGGCGAGCGGAGGTGCGGGCCGAAGTGAGGGCGCTGGGGAGCGGGAGCGTGGGCCCAAGCATTTTGGTGCGTGGGCCCTTAGATGTTCACTGGGATTCGGAGGGCCCTGCCCATTCTCCCGCCCTGAATGACCGGTGGCGCCCCTGGTTGCCTGGGTGCCAGCGGGGTGGCAGGGTGAGTCCGGTGCTGGGGCTTGGGGGTCATCAATCCCCGGTGTTGTGGCGACAGGCCCCTTGGGAGGGGCCCCTCAGGGGCCAACCTAGGGTTAGGTTTAGCCCCCAGGAGCCCGGCAGGCCCAATCCGCCTGCTGAGCGGCGAGCGGAGGGGTGGGCCAAGGTGAGTGAGCTGGGGAGCGGGAGCGTGGGCCCAAGCGATTTGGAGCGGGGGGCCTTCGAAGGTCACCGGGGCTTGGAGGGCCCTACCCGTTCTCTCCCCTGAATGACCGGCGGCGCCCCTAGCGGCCCGGGTGATGGCGGGGCGGCAGGGTGAGTCCGGTGCTGAGGCTCGGGCTTCCCTATACCCGACGTTGCAGTGCCAGGCCCCTTGGGAAGGGCCCCTCTGGGGCCGATGTAGGGCTAGAATGAGCCCTCAGGAGGCCGGCAGGCCCAATCCACCGTCTTGAGGCAAATGGAGTCGCGGGTCCTAGGCGAGGGCGCTGGCGAGCGGAGCGTGGGTCCCAGCGTTTTGGTGCTGGGGCCTTCAAAGTTCACCGGGGCTCAGAGGGCCCTGCCTGTTCTCCCGCCCAAAACGACCGGTGGCGCCCTAGCACCACTGGTGTCAGCGGGGCAGCAGGGTGAGTCCGGCATTACGACTCGAGGGTCCCCAATCCCCGGCGTTGTGGCGGCAGGCCCCTTCAGAGGGGCCCCTCTGGGGCCGACCTAGGATTAGAGTTAGCCCCCAGGAGGCCGGCAGGCCTGATCCGCCAGCTGTGCAGAGAGCGGAGGGGCCGGCTGAGGTGAGGGCGCTGGCGAGCTCCAGCGTGGGCCCTAGCGTTTCGGCGCGGATGGCCTTCCAAATCACCGGAGTCTCGAGGGCCCTGCCCATTCTCCCACCCTGAGGGACTAGCGATGCCCCAGTGGGCCCGATGTCGACGGGGGTGGCAGGGTGAGTCCGGCGCTGCGGCTCGGGTGTCCCCAATCCCCGGCTTTGGTCACCAGTCCCCTTGGGAGGGGCCCCTCTGGGGCCAACCTAGGGTTAGGGTTAGCCCCCAGGAGGCCGGCAGGCCCCATACGCCAGCTGTGCGGCGAGCGGAGGGGCGGGCCACGGTGAGGGCACTGGCGAGCTGGAAGGTGGTACCCAAAGTTTTGGCGCCGGGGGCCCTCGAATGTCGCCGGGGACTCGGAGGGCCCTGCCCGTTCTCCCGCCCTGAATGAGTGGCGGCTCCCCTAGCAACCCGAGTGGTGGCGGGGCGGCAGGGTGGGCCTGGCGCTGAGGCTCGGGGGTCCCCAATGCCAGGCGTTGCGGCACCAGGCCCCTTGGGAGGGGCCCCTTGGGGGCCGACCTAGGGTAAAGGTTAGCTCCTGTAGGCCGGCAGGCACGATCCGCAGTCTGGGGCGAATGGAGGCGCGGTCGAAGATCAGGGCGCTGGCGAGCAGGAGAGTGGGCCCCAGCGTTTTGGCGCTGGGGGCCTTCGAAGGTCACCGGGGCAGGGAGGGCCCTGCCCATTCTCCCGCCCTGAATGATTGGCGGTACCTTAGCGGCCCGGGTGTGGGCGGGGCGGGGCGGGGCGGAACCGTGAGTCAGGCCTTGCGACTCCGAGGTCCCCAATCCCTGGCGTTCGGCGGCAGTCCCTTTGGGAGGGGCCCCTTGGGGGCCGACCTAGGGTTAGGGTTAGTCCCCAGGAGGCCGGCAGGCTCGATCCACCGGCTCTGCGGCGAATGGAGGGGTGGGCCAGGGTGAGGTCGCTGGCGAACGGAAGCGTGGGCCCCAACATTGTGGGTCGGTGGGCCTTCGAATGTGGCAGGGGTCTCGGAGGGCCCTGCTCGTTCTTCCGCCATGAAGGACCGGCAACGCCCCTCGCTCCCCGGGTGGCAGCGGAGGGCAGGGTCAGTCGGGCACTGGTGCTTGGGTTTCCCCAATCCCCAGCGTTGCGGCGCCAGGCCCCTTGGGAGGGGCGCCTCGGGGACTGTCCTAGGGTTAGGTTAAGCCCCAGGAGGCCAGCAGTCCCGATCCGCCGGCTGTGCAGTGAGCGGAGGGATTGACCGTGGTAGGGCGCAGTCGAGCGGTAGCGTGGTAGCCAGCGTTTTGGCGTGGGGGGCCTTCTTATTTCACCGGAGGCTCCGAGGGCCCTGCCGGTTAGCCCGCCCTGAATGCCCGGCGGGGCTCCTAGCGGCCCGCGTGGCGGCGGGGTGGCAGGGTGAGCCCGGCGCTGGGGCTTGCGGGTCCCCAATCCCTGCCGTTGCGGCACCAAGCCTCTTGGGAGGGGCCACTCTGGGGCCCACCTAGGGTTAAGGTTAGCCCCGAGGAGCCCGGCAGGCCGGATCCGCCAGCTGTGTGGCTTGAGGGGGGGCGGGCCGAGGTGAGGGCGCTGTAGAGCGGGAGCGTGGGCCTCAGCGTTTTGGCGCGGGGGACCTACGAACGTCGCCGGGGGCTCGGAGGGCCCTGCCCGTTCCCCCACCCTGAATGACCGGCGGCGCCCCAAGTGGCCCGGGTAGCAGCGGAGGGGCAGGTTGAGTACATCGCTGGGGCTTGGGGGTCCTCAATCTCCGGCGTCGTGGCGCCAGGCCCTTTGGGAGTGCCCTTCGGGGGCCGACCTAGGGTTAGGGTTAGCCCCCAGGAGGCCGGCAGCCCCGATACGATGGCTGTGGGGCGAGCGGAGGGGTGGGCCGAGGTGAGGGCACTGGGGAGTGGGATTGTGGGCCCCTGCATTTTGGCGCTGGAGGCTTCAAATGTCTCCGGTTTCTCCAGGGCCCTGTCCGTTCTCCCACCCTGAGTGACCGGCGGCGCCCCTAGAGGCCCGGGTGGCAGCGTCGTGGGAGGGTGAGTCTGGCTCTGGGGCTTGGGGTCCCAGATCCCCGGCGTAGTGGCACCAGGACCCTTGGGAGGGGCCCCTGGGGGGCCGACCTAGGGTTAGGGTTAGCCCCAAGGAGACCGTCAGGCCCAATCCGCACACTGTGCGGCGAGCGGAGGTGCGGGCCGAAGTGAGGGCGCTGGGGAGCGGGAGCGTGGGCCCAAGCATTTTGGTGCGTGGGCCCTTAGATGTTCACTGGGATTCGGAGGGCCCTGCCCATTCTCCCGCCCTGAATGACCGGTGGCGCCCCTGGTTGCCTGGGTGCCAGCGGGGTGGCAGGGTGAGTCCGGTGCTGGGGCTTGGGGGTCATCAATCCCCGGTGTTGTGGCGACAGGCCCCTTGGGAGGGGCCCCTCAGGGGCCAACCTAGGGTTAGGTTTAGCCCCCAGGAGCCCGGCAGGCCCAATCCGCCTGCTGAGCGGCGAGCGGAGGGGTGGGCCAAGGTGAGTGAGCTGGGGAGCGGGAGCGTGGGCCCAAGCGATTTGGAGCGGGGGGCCTTCGAAGGTCACCGGGGCTTGGAGGGCCCTACCCGTTCTCTCCCCTGAATGACCGGCGGCGCCCCTAGCGGCCCGGGTGATGGCGGGGCGGCAGGGTGAGTCCGGTGCTGAGGCTCGGGCTTCCCTATACCCGACGTTGCAGTGCCAGGCCCCTTGGGAAGGGCCCCTCTGGGGCCGATGTAGGGCTAGAATGAGCCCTCAGGAGGCCGGCAGGCCCAATCCACCGTCTTGAGGCAAATGGAGTCGCGGTCCTAGGCGAGGGCGCTGGCGAGCGGAGCGTGGGTCCCAGCGTTTTGGTGCTGGGGCCTTCAAAGTTCACCGGGGCTCAGAGGGCCCTGCCTGTTCTCCCGCCCAAAACGACCGGTGGCGCCCTAGCACCACTGGTGTCAGCGGGGCAGCAGGGTGAGTCCGGCATTACGACTCGAGGGTCCCCAATCCCCGGCGTTGTGGCGGCAGGCCCCTTCAGAGGGGCCCCTCTGGGGCCGACCTAGGATTAGAGTTAGCCCCCAGGAGGCCGGCAGGCCTGATCCGCCAGCTGTGCAGAGAGCGGAGGGGCCGGCTGAGGTGAGGGCGCTGGCGAGCTCCAGCGTGGGCCCTAGCGTTTCGGCGCGGATGGCCTTCCAAATCACCGGAGTCTCGAGGGCCCTGCCCATTCTCCCACCCTGAGGGACTAGCGATGCCCCAGTGGGCCCGATGTCGACGGGGTGGCAGGGTGAGTCCGGCGCTGCGGCTCGGGTGTCCCCAATCCCCGGCTTTGGTCACCAGTCCCCTTGGGAGGGGCCCCTCTGGGGCCAACCTAGGGTTAGGGTTAGCCCCCAGGAGGCCGGCAGGCCCCATACGCCAGCTGTGCGGCGAGCGGAGGGGCGGGCCACGGTGAGGGCACTGGCGAGCTGGAAGGTGGTACCCAAAGTTTTGGCGCCGGGGGCCCTCGAATGTCGCCGGGGACTCGGAGGGCCCTGCCCGTTCTCCCGCCCTGAATGAGTGGCGGCTCCCCTAGCAACCCGAGTGGTGGCGGGGCGGCAGGGTGGGCCTGGCGCTGAGGCTCGGGGGTCCCCAATGCCAGGCGTTGCGGCACCAGGCCCCTTGGGAGGGGCCCCTTGGGGGCCGACCTAGGGTAAAGGTTAGCTCCTGTAGGCCGGCAGGCACGATCCGCAGTCTGGGGCGAATGGAGGCGCGGTCGAAGATCAGGGCGCTGGCGAGCAGGAGAGTGGGCCCCAGCGTTTTGGCGCTGGGGGCCTTCGAAGGTCACCGGGGCAGGGAGGGCCCTGCCCATTCTCCCGCCCTGAATGATTGGCGGTACCTTAGCGGCCCGGGTGTGGGCGGGGCGGGGCGGGGCGGAACCGTGAGTCCAGCCTTGCGACTCCGAGGTCCCCAATCCCTGGCGTTCGGCGGCAGTCCCTTTGGGAGGGGCCCCTTGGGGGCCGACCTAGGCTTAGGGTTAGTCCCCAGGAGGCCGGCAGGCTCGATCCACCGGCTCTGCGGCGAATGGAGGGGTGGGCCAGGGTGAGGTCGCTGGCGAACGGAAGCGTGGGCCCCAACATTGTGGCTCGGTGGGCCTTCGAATGTGGCAGGGGGCTCGGAGGGCCCTGCTCGTTCTTCCGCCATGAAGGACCGGCAACGCCCCTAGCTCCCCGGGTGGCAGCGGAGGGCAGGGTCAGTCCGGCACTGGTGCTTGGGTTTCCCCAATCCCCAGCGTTGCGGCGCCAGGCCCCTTGGGAGGGGCGCCTCGGGGACTGTCCTAGGGTTAGGTTAAGCCCCAGGAGGCCAGCAGTCCCGATCCGCCGGCTGTGCAGTGAGCGGAGGGATTGACCGTGGTAGGGCGCAGTCGAGCGGTAGCGTGGTAGCCAGCGTTTTGGCGTGGGGGGCCTTCTTATTTCACCGGAGGCTCCGAGGGCCCTGCCGGTTAGCCCGCCCTGAATGCCCGGCGGGGCTCCTAGCGGCCCGCGTGGCGGCGGGGTGGCAGGGTGAGCCCGGCGCTGGGGCTTGCGGGTCCCCAATCCCTGCCGTTGCGGCACCAAGCCTCTTGGGAGGGGCCACTCTGGGGCCCACCTAGGGTTAAGGTTAGCCCCGAGGAGCCCGGCAGGCCGGATCCGCCAGCTGTGTGGCTTGAGGGGGGGCGGGCCGAGGTGAGGGCGCTGTAGAGCGGGAGCGTGGGCCTCAGCGTTTTGGCGCGGGGGACCTACGAACGTCGCCGGGGGCTCGGAGGGCCCTGCCCGTTCCCCCACCCTGAATGACCGGCGGCGCCCCAAGTGGCCCGGGTAGCAGCGGAGGGGCAGGTTGAGTACATCGCTGGGGCTTGGGGGTCCTCAATCTCCGGCGTCGTGGCGCCAGGCCCTTTGGGAGTGCCCTTCGGGGGCCGACCTAGGGTTAGGGTTAGCCCCCAGGAGGCCGGCAGCCCCGATACGATGGCTGTGGGGCGAGCGGAGGGGTGGGCCGAGGTGAGGGCACTGGGGAGTGGGATTGTGGGCCCCTGCATTTTGGCGCTGGAGGCTTCAAATGTCTCCGGTTTCTCCAGGGCCCTGTCCGTTCTCCCACCCTGAGTGACCGGCGGCGCCCCTAGAGGCCCGGGTGGCAGCGTCGTGGGAGGGTGAGTCTGGCTCTGGGGCTTGGGGTCCCAGATCCCCGGCGTAGTGGCACCAGGACCCTTGGGAGGGGCCCCTGGGGGGCCGACCTAGGGTTAGGGTTAGCCCCAAGGAGACCGTCAGGCCCAATCCGCACACTGTGCGGCGAGCGGAGGTGCGGGCCGAAGTGAGGGCGCTGGGGAGCGGGAGCGTGGGCCCAAGCATTTTGGTGCGTGGGCCCTTAGATGTTCACTGGGATTCGGAGGGCCCTGCCCATTCTCCCGCCCTAAATGACCGGTGGCGCCCCTGGTTGCCTGGGTGCCAGCGGGGTGGCAGGGTGAGTCCGGTGCTGGGGCTTGGGGGTCATCAATCCCCGGTGTTGTGGCGACAGGCCCCTTGGGAGGGGCCCCTCAGGGGCCAACCTAGGGTTAGGTTTAGCCCCCAGGAGCCCGGCAGGCCCAATCCGCCTGCTGAGCGGCGAGCGGAGGGGTGGGCCAAGGTGAGTGAGCTGGGGAGCGGGAGCGTGGGCCCAAGCGATTTGGAGCGGGGGGCCTTCGAAGGTCACCGGGGCTTGGAGGGCCCTACCCGTTCTCTCCCCTGAATGACCGGCGGCGCCCCTAGCGGCCCGGGTGATGGCGGGGCGGCAGGGTGAGTCCGGTGCTGAGGCTCGGGCTTCCCTATACCCGACGTTGCAGTGCCAGGCCCCTTGGGAAGGGCCCCTCTGGGGCCGATGTAGGGCTAGAATGAGCCCTCAGGAGGCCGGCAGGCCCAATCCACCGTCTTGAGGCAAATGGAGTCGCGGTCCTAGGCGAGGGCGCTGGCGAGCGGAGCGTGGGTCCCAGCGTTTTGGTGCTGGGGCCTTCAAAGTTCACCGGGGCTCAGAGGGCCCTGCCTGTTCTCCCGCCCAAAACGACCGGTGGCGCCCTAGCACCACTGGTGTCAGCGGGGCAGCAGGGTGAGTCCGGCATTACGACTCGAGGGTCCCCAATCCCCGGCGTTGTGGCGGCAGGCCCCTTCAGAGGGGCCCCTCTGGGGCCGACCTAGGATTAGAGTTAGCCCCCAGGAGGCCGGCAGGCCTGATCCGCCAGCTGTGCAGAGAGCGGAGGGGCCGGCTGAGGTGAGGGCGCTGGCGAGCTCCAGCGTGGGCCCTAGCGTTTCGGCGCGGATGGCCTTCCAAATCACCGGAGTCTCGAGGGCCCTGCCCATTCTCCCACCCTGAGGGACTAGCGATGCCCCAGTGGGCCCGATGTCGACGGGGTGGCAGGGTGAGTCCGGCGCTGCGGCTCGGGTGTCCCCAATCCCCGGCTTTGGTCACCAGTCCCCTTGGGAGGGGCCCCTCTGGGGCCAACCTAGGGTTAGGGTTAGCCCCCAGGAGGCCGGCAGGCCCCATACGCCAGCTGTGCGGCGAGCGGAGGGGCGGGCCACGGTGAGGGCACTGGCGAGCTGGAAGGTGGTACCCAAAGTTTTGGCGCCGGGGGCCCTCGAATGTCGCCGGGGACTCGGAGGGCCCTGCCCGTTCTCCCGCCCTGAATGAGTGGCGGCTCCCCTAGCAACCCGAGTGGTGGCGGGGTGGCAGGGTGGGCCTGGCGCTGAGGCTCGGGGGTCCCCAATGCCAGGCGTTGCGGCACCAGGCCCCTTGGGAGGGGCCCCTTGGGGGCCGACCTAGGGTAAAGGTTAGCTCCTGTAGGCCGGCAGGCACGATCCGCAGTCTGGGGCGAATGGAGGCGCGGTCGAAGATCAGGGCGCTGGCGAGCAGGAGAGTGGGCCCCAGCGTTTTGGCGCTGGGGGCCTTCGAAGGTCACCGGGGCAGGGAGGGCCCTGCCCATTCTCCCGCCCTGAATGATTGGCGGTACCTTAGCGGCCCGGGTGTGGGCGGGGCGGGGCGGGGCGGAACCGTGAGTCCAGCCTTGCGACTCGGAGGTCCCCAATCCCTGGCGTTCGGCGGCAGTCCCTTTGGGAGGGGCCCCTTGGGGGCCGACCTAGGGTTAGGGTTAGTCCCCAGGAGGCCGGCAGGCTCGATCCACCGGCTCTGCGGCGAATGGAGGGGTGGGCCAGGGTGAGGTCGCTGGCGAACGGAAGCGTGGGCCCCAACATTGTGGGTCGGTGGGCCTTCGAATGTGGCAGGGGTCTCGGAGGGCCCTGCTCGTTCTTCCGCCATGAAGGACCGGCAACGCCCCTCGCTCCCCGGGTGGCAGCGGAGGGCAGGGTCAGTCGGGCACTGGTGCTTGGGTTTCCCCAATCCCCAGCGTTGCGGCGCCAGGCCCCTTGGGAGGGGCGCCTCGGGGACTGTCCTAGGGTTAGGTTAAGCCCCAGGAGGCCAGCAGTCCCGATCCGCCGGCTGTGCAGTGAGCGGAGGGATTGACCGTGGTAGGGCGCAGTCGAGCAGTAGCGTGGTAGCCAGCGTTTTGGCGTGGGGGGCCTTCTTATTTCACCGGAGGCTCCGAGGGCCCTGCCAGTTAGCCCGCCCTGAATGCCCGGCGGGGCTCCTAGCGGCCCGCGTGGCGGCGGGGTGGCAGGGTGAGCCCGGCGCTGGGGCTTGCGGGTCCCCAATCCCTGCCGTTGCGGCACCAAGCCTCTTGGGAGGGGCCACTCTGGGGCCCACCTAGGGTTAAGGTTAGCCCCGAGGAGCCCGGCAGGCCGGATCCGCCAGCTGTGTGGCTTGAGGGGGGGCGGGCCGAGGTGAGGGCGCTGTAGAGCGGGAGCGTGGGCCTCAGCGTTTTGGCGCGGGGGACCTACGAACGTCGCCGGGGGCTCGGAGGGCCCTGCCCGTTCCCCCACCCTGAATGACCGGCGGCGCCCCAAGTGGCCCGGGTAGCAGCGGAGGGGCAGGTTGAGTACATCGCTGGGGCTTGGGGGTCCTCAATCTCCGGCGTCGTGGCGCCAGGCCCTTTGGGAGTGCCCTTCGGGGGCCGACCTAGGGTTAGGGTTAGCCCCCAGGAGGCCGGCAGCCCCGATACGATGGCTGTGGGGCGAGCGGAGGGGTGGGCCGAGGTGAGGGCACTGGGGAGTGGGATTGTGGGCCCCTGCATTTTGGCGCTGGAGGCTTCAAATGTCTCCGGTTTCTCCAGGGCCCTGTCCGTTCTCCCACCCTGAGTGACCGGCGGCGCCCCTAGAGGCCCGGGTGGCAGCGTCGTGGGAGGGTGAGTCTGGCTCTGGGGCTTGGGGTCCCAGATCCCCGGCGTAGTGGCACCAGGACCCTTGGGAGGGGCCCCTGGGGGGCCGACCTAGGGTTAGGGTTAGCCCCAAGGAGACCGTCAGGCCCAATCCGCACACTGTGCGGCGAGCGGAGGTGCGGGCCGAAGTGAGGGCGCTGGGGAGCGGGAGCGTGGGCCCAAGCATTTTGGTGCGTGGGCCCTTAGATGTTCACTGGGATTCGGAGGGCCCTGCCCATTCTCCCGCCCTGAATGACCGGTGGCGCCCCTAGTTGCCTGGGTGCCAGCGGGGTGGCAGGGTGAGTCCGGTGCTGGGGCTTGGGGGTCATCAATCCCCGGTGTTGTGGCGACAGGCCCCTTGGGAGGGGCCCCTCAGGGGCCAACCTAGGGTTAGGTTTAGCCCCCAGGAGCCCGGCAGGCCCAATCCGCCTGCTGAGCGGCGAGCAGAGGGGTGGGCCAAGGTGAGTGAGCTGGGGAGCGGGAGCGTGGGCCCAAGCGATTTGGAGCGGGGGGCCTTCGAAGGTCACCGGGGCTTGGAGGGCCCTACCCGTTCTCTCCCCTGAATGACCGGCGGCGCCCCTAGCGGCCCGGGTGATGGCGGGGCGGCAGGGTGAGTCCGGTGCTGAGGCTCGGGCTTCCCTATACCCGACGTTGCAGTGCCAGGCCCCTTGGGAAGGGCCCCTCTGGGGCCGATGTAGGGCTAGAATGAGCCCTCAGGAGGCCGGCAGGCCCAATCCACCGTCTTGAGGCAAATGGAGTCGCGGTCCTAGGCGAGGGCGCTGGCGAGCGGAGCGTGGGTCCCAGCGTTTTGGTGCTGGGGCCTTCAAAGTTCACCGGGGCTCAGAGGGCCCTGCCTGTTCTCCCGCCCAAAACGACCGGTGGCGCCCTAGCACCACTGGTGTCAGCGGGGCAGCAGGGTGAGTCCGGCATTACGACTCGAGGGTCCCCAATCCCCGGCGTTGTGGCGGCAGGCCCCTTCAGAGGGGCCCCTCTGGGGCCGACCTAGGATTAGAGTTAGCCCCCAGGAGGCCGGCAGGCCTGATCCGCCAGCTGTGCAGAGAGCGGAGGGGCCGGCTGAGGTGAGGGCGCTGGCGAGCTCCAGCGTGGGCCCTAGCGTTTCGGCGCGGATGGCCTTCCAAATCACCGGAGTCTCGAGGGCCCTGCCCATTCTCCCACCCTGAGGGACTAGCGATGCCCCAGTGGGCCCGATGTCGACGGGGTGGCAGGGTGAGTCCGGCGCTGCGGCTCGGGTGTCCCCAATCCCCGGCTTTGGTCACCAGTCCCCTTGGGAGGGGCCCCTCTGGGGCCAACCTAGGGTTAGGGTTAGCCCCCAGGAGGCCGGCAGGCCCCATACGCCAGCTGTGCGGCGAGCGGAGGGGCGGGCCACGGTGAGGGCACTGGCGAGCTGGAAGGTGGTACCCAAAGTTTTGGCGCCGGGGGCCCTCGAATGTCGCCGGGGACTCGGAGGGCCCTGCCCGTTCTCCCGCCCTGAATGAGTGGCGGCTCCCCTAGCAACCCGAGTGGTGGCGGGGTGGCAGGGTGGGCCTGGCGCTGAGGCTCGGGGGTCCCCAATGCCAGGCGTTGCGGCACCAGGCCCCTTGGGAGGGGCCCCTTGGGGGCCGACCTAGGGTAAAGGTTAGCTCCTGTAGGCCGGCAGGCACGATCCGCAGTCTGGGGCGAATGGAGGCGCGGTCGAAGATCAGGGCGCTGGCGAGCAGGAGAGTGGGCCCCAGCGTTTTGGCGCTGGGGGCCTTCGAAGGTCACCGGGGCAGGGAGGGCCCTGCCCATTCTCCCGCCCTGAATGATTGGCGGTACCTTAGCGGCCCGGGTGTGGGCGGGGCGGGGCGGGGCGGAACCGTGAGTCCAGCCTTGCGACTCGGAGGTCCCCAATCCCTGGCGTTCGGCGGCAGTCCCTTTGGGAGGGGCCCCTTGGGGGCCGACCTAGGGTTAGGGTTAGTCCCCAGGAGGCCGGCAGGCTCGATCCACCGGCTCTGCGGCGAATGGAGGGGTGGGCCAGGGTGAGGTCGCTGGCGAACGGAAGCGTGGGCCCCAACATTGTGGGTCGGTGGGCCTTCGAATGTGGCAGGGGTCTCGGAGGGCCCTGCTCGTTCTTCCGCCATGAAGGACCGGCAACGCCCCTCGCTCCCCGGGTGGCAGCGGAGGGCAGGGTCAGTCGGGCACTGGTGCTTGGGTTTCCCCAATCCCCAGCGTTGCGGCGCCAGGCCCCTTGGGAGGGGCGCCTCGGGGACTGTCCTAGGGTTAGGTTAAGCCCCAGGAGGCCAGCAGTCCCGATCCGCCGGCTGTGCAGTGAGCGGAGGGATTGACCGTGGTAGGGCGCAGTCGAGCGGTAGCGTGGTAGCCAGCGTTTTGGCGTGGGGGGCCTTCTTATTTCACCGGAGGCTCCGAGGGCCCTGCCGGTTAGCCCGCCCTGAATGCCCGGCGGGGCTCCTAGCGGCCCGCGTGGCGGCGGGGTGGCAGGGTGAGCCCGGCGCTGGGGCTTGCGGGTCCCCAATCCCTGCCGTTGCGGCACCAAGCCTCTTGGGAGGGGCCACTCTGGGGCCCACCTAGGGTTAAGGTTAGCCCCGAGGAGCCCGGCAGGCCGGATCCGCCAGCTGTGTGGCTTGAGGGGGGGCGGGCCGAGGTGAGGGCGCTGTAGAGCGGGAGCGTGGGCCTCAGCGTTTTGGCGCGGGGGACCTACGAACGTCGCCGGGGGCTCGGAGGGCCCTGCCCGTTCCCCCACCCTGAATGACCGGCGGCGCCCCAAGTGGCCCGGGTAGCAGCGGAGGGGCAGGTTGAGTACATCGCTGGGGCTTGGGGGTCCTCAATCTCCGGCGTCGTGGCGCCAGGCCCTTTGGGAGTGCCCTTAGGGGGCCGACCTAGGGTTAGGGTTAGCCCCCAGGAGGCCGGCAGCCCCGATACGATGGCTGTGGGGCGAGCGGAGGGGTGGGCCGAGGTGAGGGCACTGGGGAGTGGGATTGTGGGCCCCTGCATTTTGGCGCTGGAGGCTTCAAATGTCTCCGGTTTCTCCAGGGCCCTGTCCGTTCTCCCACCCTGAGTGACCGGCGGCGCCCCTAGAGGCCCGGGTGGCAGCGTCGTGGGAGGGTGAGTCTGGCTCTGGGGCTTGGGGTCCCAGATCCCCGGCGTAGTGGCACCAGGACCCTTGGGAGGGGCCCCTGGGGGGCCGACCTAGGGTTAGGGTTAGCCCCAAGGAGACCGTCAGGCCCAATCCGCACACTGTGCGGCGAGCGGAGGTGCGGGCCGAAGTGAGGGCGCTGGGGAGCGGGAGCGTGGGCCCAAGCATTTTGGTGCGTGGGCCCTTAGATGTTCACTGGGATTCGGAGGGCCCTGCCCATTCTCCCGCCCTGAATGACCGGTGGCGCCCCTGGTTGCCTGGGTGCCAGCGGGGTGGCAGGGTGAGTCCGGTGCTGGGGCTTGGGGGTCATCAATCCCCGGTGTTGTGGCGACAGGCCCCTTGGGAGGGGCCCCTCAGGGGCCAACCTAGGGTTAGGTTTAGCCCCCAGGAGCCCGGCAGGCCCAATCCGCCTGCTGAGCGGCGAGCAGAGGGGTGGGCCAAGGTGAGTGAGCTGGGGAGCGGGAGCGTGGGCCCAAGCGATTTGGAGCGGGGGGCCTTCGAAGGTCACCGGGGCTTGGAGGGCCCTACCCGTTCTCTCCCCTGAATGACCGGCGGCGCCCCTAGCGGCCCGGGTGATGGCGGGGCGGCAGGGTGAGTCCGGTGCTGAGGCTCGGGCTTCCCTATACCCGACGTTGCAGTGCCAGGCCCCTTGGGAAGGGCCCCTCTGGGGCCGATGTAGGGCTAGAATGAGCCCTCAGGAGGCCGGCAGGCCCAATCCACCGTCTTGAGGCAAATGGAGTCGCGGTCCTAGGCGAGGGCGCTGGCGAGCGGAGCGTGGGTCCCAGCGTTTTGGTGCTGGGGCCTTCAAAGTTCACCGGGGCTCAGAGGGCCCTGCCTGTTCTCCCGCCCAAAACGACCGGTGGCGCCCTAGCACCACTGGTGTCAGCGGGGCAGCAGGGTGAGTCCGGCATTACGACTCGAGGGTCCCCAATCCCCGGTGTTGTGGCAGCAGGCCCCTTCAGAGGGGCCCCTCTGGGGCCGACCTAGGATTAGAGTTAGCCCCCAGGAGGCCGGCAGGCCTGATCCGCCAGCTGTGCAGAGAGCGGAGGGGCCGGCTGAGGTGAGGGCGCTGGCGAGCTCCAGCGTGGGCCCTAGCGTTTCGGCGCGGATGGCCTTCCAAATCACCGGAGTCTCGAGGGCCCTGCCCATTCTCCCACCCTGAGGGACTAGCGATGCCCCAGTGGGCCCGATGTCGACGGGGTGGCAGGGTGAGTCCGGCGCTGCGGCTCGGGTGTCCCCAATCCCCGGCTTTGGTCACCAGTCCCCTTGGGAGGGGCCCCTCTGGGGCCAACCTAGGGTTAGGGTTAGCCCCCAGGAGGCCGGCAGGCCCCATACGCCAGCTGTGCGGCGAGCGGAGGGGCGGGCCACGGTGAGGGCACTGGCGAGCTGGAAGGTGGTACCCAAAGTTTTGGCGCCGGGGGCCCTCGAATGTCGCCGGGGACTCGGAGGGCCCTGCCCGTTCTCCCGCCCTGAATGAGTGGCGGCTCCCCTAGCAACCCGAGTGGTGGCGGGGTGGCAGGGTGGGCCTGGCGCTGAGGCTCGGGGGTCCCCAATGCCAGGCGTTGCGGCACCAGGCCCCTTGGGAGGGGCCCCTTGGGGGCCGACCTAGGGTAAAGGTTAGCTCCTGTAGGCCGGCAGGCACGATCCGCAGTCTGGGGCGAATGGAGGCGCGGTCGAAGATCAGGGCGCTGGCGAGCAGGAGAGTGGGCCCCAGCGTTTTGGCGCTGGGGGCCTTCGAAGGTCACCGGGGCAGGGAGGGCCCTGCCCATTCTCCCGCCCTGAATGATTGGCGGTACCTTAGCGGCCCGGGTGTGGGCGGGGCGGGGCGGGGCGGAACCGTGAGTCCAGCCTTGCGACTCGGAGGTCCCCAATCCCTGGCGTTAGGCGGCAGTCCCTTTGGGAGGGGCCCCTTGGGGGCCGACCTAGGGTTAGGGTTAGTCCCCAGGAGGCCGGCAGGCTCTATCCACTGGCTCTGCGGCGAATGGAGGGGTGGGCCAGGGTGAGGTCGCTGGCGAACGGAAGCGTGGGCCCCAACATTGTGGGTCGGTGGGCCTTCGAATGTGGCAGGGGGCTCGGAGGGCCCTGCTCGTTCTTCCGCCATGAAGGACCGGCAACGCCCCTAGCTCCCCGGGTGGCAGCGGAGGGCAGGGTCAGTCCGGCACTGGTGCTTGGGTTTCCCCAATCCCCAGCGTTGCGGCGCCAGGCCCCTTGGGAGGGGCGCCTCGGGGACTGTCCTAGGGTTAGGTTAAGCCCCAGGAGGCCAGCAGTCCCGATCCGCCGGCTGTGCAGTGAGCGGAGGGATTGACCGTGGTAGGGCGCAGTCGAGCGGTAGCGTGGTAGCCAGCGTTTTGGCGTGGGGGGCCTTCTTATTTCACCGGAGGCTCCGAGGGCCCTGCCGGTTAGCCCGCCCTGAATGCCCGGCGGGGCTCCTAGCGGCCCGCGTGGCGGCGGGGTGGCAGGGTGAGCCCGGCGCTGGGGCTTGCGGGTCCCCAATCCCTGCCGTTGCGGCACCAAGCCTCTTGGGAGGGGCCACTCTGGGGCCCACCTAGGGTTAAGGTTAGCCCCGAGGAGCCCGGCAGGCCGGATCCGCCAGCTGTGTGGCTTGAGGGGGGGCGGGCCGAGGTGAGGGCGCTGTAGAGCGGGAGCGTGGGCCTCAGCGTTTTGGCGCGGGGGACCTACGAACGTCGCCGGGGGCTCGGAGGGCCCTGCCCGTTCCCCCACCCTGAATGACCGGCGGCGCCCCAAGTGGCCCGGGTAGCAGCGGAGGGGCAGGTTGAGTACATCGCTGGGGCTTGGGGGTCCTCAATCTCCGGCGTCGTGGCGCCAGGCCCTTTGGGAGTGCCCTTCGGGGGCCGACCTAGGGTTAGGGTTAGCCCCCAGGAGGCCGGCAGCCCCGATACGATGGCTGTGGGGCGAGCGGAGGGGTGGGCCGAGGTGAGGGCACTGGGGAGTGGGATTGTGGGCCCCTGCATTTTGGCGCTGGAGGCTTCAAATGTCTCCGGTTTCTCCAGGGCCCTGTCCGTTCTCCCACCCTGAGTGACCGGCGGCGCCCCTAGAGGCCCGGGTGGCAGCGTCGTGGGAGGGTGAGTCTGGCTCTGGGGCTTGGGGTCCCAGATCCCCGGCGTAGTGGCACCAGGACCCTTGGGAGGGGCCCCTGGGGGGCCGACCTAGGGTTAGGGTTAGCCCCAAGGAGACCGTCAGGCCCAATCCGCACACTGTGCGGCGAGCGGAGGTGCGGGCCGAAGTGAGGGCGCTGGGGAGCGGGAGCGTGGGCCCAAGCATTTTGGTGCGTGGGCCCTTAGATGTTCACTGGGATTCGGAGGGCCCTGCCCATTCTCCCGCCCTGAATGACCGGTGGCGCCCCTAGTTGCCTGGGTGCCAGCGGGGTGGCAGGGTGAGTCCGGTGCTGGGGCTTGGGGGTCATCAATCCCCGGTGTTGTGGCGACAGGCCCCTTGGGAGGGGCCCCTCAGGGGCCAACCTAGGGTTAGGTTTAGCCCCCAGGAGCCCGGCAGGCCCAATCCGCCTGCTGAGCGGCGAGCAGAGGGGTGGGCCAAGGTGAGTGAGCTGGGGAGCGGGAGCGTGGGCCCAAGCGATTTGGAGCGGGGGGCCTTCGAAGGTCACCGGGGCTTGGAGGGCCCTACCCGTTCTCTCCCCTGAATGACCGGCGGCGCCCCTAGCGGCCCGGGTGATGGCGGGGCGGCAGGGTGAGTCCGGTGCTGAGGCTCGGGCTTCCCTATACCCGACGTTGCAGTGCCAGGCCCCTTGGGAAGGGCCCCTCTGGGGCCGATGTAGGGCTAGAATGAGCCCTCAGGAGGCCGGCAGGCCCAATCCACCGTCTTGAGGCAAATGGAGTCGCGGTCCTAGGCGAGGGCGCTGGCGAGCGGAGCGTGGGTCCCAGCGTTTTGGTGCTGGGGCCTTCAAAGTTCACCGGGGCTCAGAGGGCCCTGCCTGTTCTCCCGCCCAAAACGACCGGTGGCGCCCTAGCACCACTGGTGTCAGCGGGGCAGCAGGGTGAGTCCGGCATTACGACTCGAGGGTCCCCAATCCCCGGCGTTGTGGCGGCAGGCCCCTTCAGAGGGGCCCCTCTGGGGCCGACCTAGGATTAGAGTTAGCCCCCAGGAGGCCGGCAGGCCTGATCCGCCAGCTGTGCAGAGAGCGGAGGGGCCGGCTGAGGTGAGGGCGCTGGCGAGCTCCAGCGTGGGCCCTAGCGTTTCGGCGCGGATGGCCTTCCAAATCACCGGAGTCTCGAGGGCCCTGCCCATTCTCCCACCCTGAGGGACTAGCGATGCCCCAGTGGGCCCGATGTCGACGGGGTGGCAGGGTGAGTCCGGCGCTGCGGCTCGGGTGTCCCCAATCCCCGGCTTTGGTCACCAGTCCCCTTGGGAGGGGCCCCTCTGGGGCCAACCTAGGGTTAGGGTTAGCCCCCAGGAGGCCGGCAGGCCCCATACGCCAGCTGTGCGGCGAGCGGAGGGGCGGGCCACGGTGAGGGCACTGGCGAGCTGGAAGGTGGTACCCAAAGTTTTGGCGCCGGGGGCCCTCGAATGTCGCCGGGGACTCGGAGGGCCCTGCCCGTTCTCCCGCCCTGAATGAGTGGCGGCTCCCCTAGCAACCCGAGTGGTGGCGGGGGTGGCAGGGTGGGCCTGGCGCTGAGGCTCGGGGGTCCCCAATGCCAGGCGTTGCGGCACCAGGCCCCTTGGGAGGGGCCCCTTGGGGGCCGACCTAGGGTAAAGGTTAGCTCCTGTAGGCCGGCAGGCACGATCCGCAGTCTGGGGCGAATGGAGGCGCGGTCGAAGATCAGGGCGCTGGCGAGCAGGAGAGTGGGCCCCAGCGTTTTGGCGCTGGGGGCCTTCGAAGGTCACCGGGGCAGGGAGGGCCCTGCCCATTCTCCCGCCCTGAATGATTGGCGGTACCTTAGCGGCCCGGGTGTGGGCGGGGCGGGGCGGGGCGGAACCGTGAGTCCAGCCTTGCGACTCGGAGGTCCCCAATCCCTGGCGTTCGGCGGCAGTCCCTTTGGGAGGGGCCCCTTGGGGGCCGACCTAGGGTTAGGGTTAGTCCCCAGGAGGCCGGCAGGCTCGATCCACCGGCTCTGCGGCGAATGGAGGGGTGGGCCAGGGTGAGGTCGCTGGCGAACGGAAGCGTGGGCCCCAACATTGTGGCTCGGTGGGCCTTCGAATGTGGCAGGGGGCTCGGAGGGCCCTGCTCGTTCTTCCGCCATGAAGGACCGGCAACGCCCCTCGCTCCCCGGGTGGCAGCGGAGGGCAGGGTCAGTCGGGCACTGGTGCTTGGGTTTCCCCAATCCCCAGCGTTGCGGCGCCAGGCCCCTTGGGAGGGGTGCCTCGGGGACTGTCCTAGGGTTAGGTTAAGCCCCAGGAGGCCAGCAGTCCCGATCCGCCGGCTGTGCAGTGAGCGGAGGGATTGACCGTGGTAGGGCGCAGTCGAGCGGTAGCGTGGTAGCCAGCGTTTTGGCGTGGGGGGCCTTCTTATTTCACCGGAGGCTCCGAGGGCCCTGCCGGTTAGCCCGCCCTGAATGCCCGGCGGGGCTCCTAGCGGCCCGCGTGGCGGCGGGGTGGCAGGGTGAGCCCGGCGCTGGGGCTTGCGGGTCCCCAATCCCTGCCGTTGCGGCACCAAGCCTCTTGGGAGGGGCCACTCTGGGGCCCACCTAGGGTTAAGGTTAGCCCCGAGGAGCCCGGCAGGCCGGATCCGCCAGCTGTGTGGCTTGAGGGGGGGCGGGCCGAGGTGAGGGCGCTGTAGAGCGGGAGCGTGGGCCTCAGCGTTTTGGCGCGGGGGACCTACGAACGTCGCCGGGGGCTCGGAGGGCCCTGCCCGTTCCCCCACCCTGAATGACCGGCGGCGCCCCAAGTGGCCCGGGTAGCAGCGGAGGGGCAGGTTGAGTACATCGCTGGGGCTTGGGGGTCCTCAATCTCCGGCGTCGTGGCGCCAGGCCCTTTGGGAGTGCCCTTAGGGGGCCGACCTAGGGTTAGGGTTAGCCCCCAGGAGGCCGGCAGCCCCGATACGATGGCTGTGGGGCGAGCGGAGGGGTGGGCCGAGGTGAGGGCACTGGGGAGTGGGATTGTGGGCCCCTGCATTTTGGCGCTGGAGGCTTCAAATGTCTCCGGTTTCTCCAGGGCCCTGTCCGTTCTCCCACCCTGAGTGACCGGCGGCGCCCCTAGAGGCCCGGGTGGCAGCGTCGTGGGAGGGTGAGTCTGGCTCTGGGGCTTGGGGTCCCAGATCCCCGGCGTAGTGGCACCAGGACCCTTGGGAGGGGCCCCTGGGGGGCCGACCTAGGGTTAGGGTTAGCCCCAAGGAGACCGTCAGGCCCAATCCGCACACTGTGCGGCGAGCGGAGGTGCGGGCCGAAGTGAGGGCGCTGGGGAGCGGGAGCGTGGGCCCAAGCATTTTGGTGCGTGGGCCCTTAGATGTTCACTGGGATTCGGAGGGCCCTGCCCATTCTCCCGCCCTGAATGACCGGTGGCGCCCCTGGTTGCCTGGGTGCCAGCGGGGTGGCAGGGTGAGTCCGGTGCTGGGGCTTGGGGGTCATCAATCCCCGGTGTTGTGGCGACAGGCCCCTTGGGAGGGGCCCCTCAGGGGCCAACCTAGGGTTAGGTTTAGCCCCCAGGAGCCCGGCAGGCCCAATCCGCCTGCTGAGCGGCGAGCAGAGGGGTGGGCCAAGGTGAGTGAGCTGGGGAGCGGGAGCGTGGGCCCAAGCGATTTGGAGCGGGGGGCCTTCGAAGGTCACCGGGGCTTGGAGGGCCCTACCCGTTCTCTCCCCTGAATGACCGGCGGCGCCCCTAGCGGCCCGGGTGATGGCGGGGCGGCAGGGTGAGTCCGGTGCTGAGGCTCGGGCTTCCCTATACCCGACGTTGCAGTGCCAGGCCCCTTGGGAAGGGCCCCTCTGGGGCCGATGTAGGGCTAGAATGAGCCCTCAGGAGGCCGGCAGGCCCAATCCACCGTCTTGAGGCAAATGGAGTCGCGGTCCTAGGCGAGGGCGCTGGCGAGCGGAGCGTGGGTCCCAGCGTTTTGGTGCTGGGGCCTTCAAAGTTCACCGGGGCTCAGAGGGCCCTGCCTGTTCTCCCGCCCAAAACGACCGGTGGCGCCCTAGCACCACTGGTGTCAGCGGGGCAGCAGGGTGAGTCCGGCATTACGACTCGAGGGTCCCCAATCCCCGGCGTTGTGGCGGCAGGCCCCTTCAGAGGGGCCCCTCTGGGGCCGACCTAGGATTAGAGTTAGCCCCCAGGAGGCCGGCAGGCCTGATCCGCCAGCTGTGCAGAGAGCGGAGGGGCCGGCTGAGGTGAGGGCGCTGGCGAGCTCCAGCGTGGGCCCTAGCGTTTCGGCGCGGATGGCCTTCCAAATCACCGGAGTCTCGAGGGCCCTGCCCATTCTCCCACCCTGAGGGACTAGCGATGCCCCAGTGGGCCCGATGTCGACGGGGTGGCAGGGTGAGTCCGGCGCTGCGGCTCGGGTGTCCCCAATCCCCGGCTTTGGTCACCAGTCCCCTTGGGAGGGGCCCCTCTGGGGCCAACCTAGGGTTAGGGTTAGCCCCCAGGAGGCCGGCAGGCCCCATACGCCAGCTGTGCGGCGAGCGGAGGGGCGGGCCACGGTGAGGGCACTGGCGAGCTGGAAGGTGGTACCCAAAGTTTTGGCGCCGGGGGCCCTCGAATGTCGCCGGGGACTCGGAGGGCCCTGCCCGTTCTCCCGCCCTGAATGAGTGGCGGCTCCCCTAGCAACCCGAGTGGTGGCGGGGTGGCAGGGTGGGCCTGGCGCTGAGGCTCGGGGGTCCCCAATGCCAGGCGTTGCGGCACCAGGCCCCTTGGGAGGGGCCCCTTGGGGGCCGACCTAGGGTAAAGGTTAGCTCCTGTAGGCCGGCAGGCACGATCCGCAGTCTGGGGCGAATGGAGGCGCGGTCGAAGATCAGGGCGCTGGCGAGCAGGAGAGTGGGCCCCAGCGTTTTGGCGCTGGGGGCCTTCGAAGGTCACCGGGGCAGGGAGGGCCCTGCCCATTCTCCCGCCCTGAATGATTGGCGGTACCTTAGCGGCCCGGGTGTGGGCGGGGCGGGGCGGGGCGGAACCGTGAGTCCAGCCTTGCGACTCGGAGGTCCCCAATCCCTGGCGTTCGGCGGCAGTCCCTTTGGGAGGGGCCCCTTGGGGGCCGACCTAGGGTTAGGGTTAGTCCCCAGGAGGCCGGCAGGCTCGATCCACCGGCTCTGCGGCGAATGGAGGGGTGGGCCAGGGTGAGGTCGCTGGCGAACGGAAGCGTGGGCCCCAACATTGTGGCTCGGTGGGCCTTCGAATGTGGCAGGGGGCTCGGAGGGCCCTGCTCGTTCTTCCGCCATGAAGGACCGGCAACGCCCCTAGCTCCCCGGGTGGCAGCGGAGGGCAGGGTCAGTCCGGCACTGGTGCTTGGGTTTCCCCAATCCCCAGCGTTGCGGCGCCAGGCCCCTTGGGAGGGGCGCCTCGGGGACTGTCCTAGGGTTAGGTTAAGCCCCAGGAGGCCAGCAGTCCCGATCCGCCGGCTGTGCAGTGAGCGGAGGGATTGACCGTGGTAGGGCGCAGTCGAGCGGTAGCGTGGTAGCCAGCGTTTTGGCGTGGGGGGCCTTCTTATTTCACCGGAGGCTCCGAGGGCCCTGCCGGTTAGCCCGCCCTGAATGCCCGGCGGGGCTCCTAGCGGCCCGCGTGGCGGCGGGGTGGCAGGGTGAGCCCGGCGCTGGGGCTTGCGGGTCCCCAATCCCTGCCGTTGCGGCACCAAGCCTCTTGGGAGGGGCCACTCTGGGGCCCACCTAGGGTTAAGGTTAGCCCCGAGGAGCCCGGCAGGCCGGATCCGCCAGCTGTGTGGCTTGAGGGGGGGCGGGCCGAGGTGAGGGCGCTGTAGAGCGGGAGCGTGGGCCTCAGCGTTTTGGCGCGGGGGACCTACGAACGTCGCCGGGGGCTCGGAGGGCCCTGCCCGTTCCCCCACCCTGAATGACCGGCGGCGCCCCAAGTGGCCCGGGTAGCAGCGGAGGGGCAGGTTGAGTACATCGCTGGGGCTTGGGGGTCCTCAATCTCCGGCGTCGTGGCGCCAGGCCCTTTGGGAGTGCCCTTCGGGGGCCGACCTAGGGTTAGGGTTAGCCCCCAGGAGGCCGGCAGCCCCGATACGATGGCTGTGGGGCGAGCGGAGGGGTGGGCCGAGGTGAGGGCACTGGGGAGTGGGATTGTGGGCCCCTGCATTTTGGCGCTGGAGGCTTCAAATGTCTCCGGTTTCTCCAGGGCCCTGTCCGTTCTCCCACCCTGAGTGACCGGCGGCGCCCCTAGAGGCCCGGGTGGCAGCGTCGTGGGAGGGTGAGTCTGGCTCTGGGGCTTGGGGTCCCAGATCCCCGGCGTAGTGGCACCAGGACCCTTGGGAGGGGCCCCTGGGGGGCCGACCTAGGGTTAGGGTTAGCCCCAAGGAGACCGTCAGGCCCAATCCGCACACTGTGCGGCGAGCGGAGGTGCGGGCCGAAGTGAGGGCGCTGGGGAGCGGGAGCGTGGGCCCAAGCATTTTGGTGCGTGGGCCCTTAGATGTTCACTGGGATTCGGAGGGCCCTGCCCATTCTCCCGCCCTGAATGACCGGTGGCGCCCCTGGTTGCCTGGGTGCCAGCGGGGTGGCAGGGTGAGTCCGGTGCTGGGGCTTGGGGGTCATCAATCCCCGGTGTTGTGGCGACAGGCCCCTTGGGAGGGGCCCCTCAGGGGCCAACCTAGGGTTAGGTTTAGCCCCCAGGAGCCCGGCAGGCCCAATCCGCCTGCTGAGCGGCGAGCGGAGGGGTGGGCCAAGGTGAGTGAGCTGGGGAGCGGGAGCGTGGGCCCAAGCGATTTGGAGCGGGGGGCCTTCGAAGGTCACCGGGGCTTGGAGGGCCCTACCCGTTCTCTCCCCTGAATGACCGGCGGCGCCCCTAGCGGCCCGGGTGATGGCGGGGCGGCAGGGTGAGTCCGGTGCTGAGGCTCGGGCTTCCCTATACCCGACGTTGCAGTGCCAGGCCCCTTGGGAAGGGCCCCTCTGGGGCCGATGTAGGGCTAGAATGAGCCCTCAGGAGGCCGGCAGGCCCAATCCACCGTCTTGAGGCAAATGGAGTCGCGGTCCTAGGCGAGGGCGCTGGCGAGCGGAGCGTGGGTCCCAGCGTTTTGGTGCTGGGGCCTTCAAAGTTCACCGGGGCTCAGAGGGCCCTGCCTGTTCTCCCGCCCAAAACGACCGGTGGCGCCCTAGCACCACTGGTGTCAGCGGGGCAGCAGGGTGAGTCCGGCATTACGACTCGAGGGTCCCCAATCCCCGGCGTTGTGGCGGCAGGCCCCTTCAGAGGGGCCCCTCTGGGGCCGACCTAGGATTAGAGTTAGCCCCCAGGAGGCCGGCAGGCCTGATCCGCCAGCTGTGCAGAGAGCGGAGGGGCCGGCTGAGGTGAGGGCGCTGGCGAGCTCCAGCGTGGGCCCTAGCGTTTCGGCGCGGATGGCCTTCCAAATCACCGGAGTCTCGAGGGCCCTGCCCATTCTCCCACCCTGAGGGACTAGCGATGCCCCAGTGGGCCCGATGTCGACGGGGTGGCAGGGTGAGTCCGGCGCTGCGGCTCGGGTGTCCCCAATCCCCGGCTTTGGTCACCAGTCCCCTTGGGAGGGGCCCCTCTGGGGCCAACCTAGGGTTAGGGTTAGCCCCCAGGAGGCCGGCAGGCCCCATACGCCAGCTGTGCGGCGAGCGGAGGGGCGGGCCACGGTGAGGGCACTGGCGAGCTGGAAGGTGGTACCCAAAGTTTTGGCGCCGGGGGCCCTCGAATGTCGCCGGGGACTCGGAGGGCCCTGCCCGTTCTCCCGCCCTGAATGAGTGGCGGCTCCCCTAGCAACCCGAGTGGTGGCGGGGCGGCAGGGTGGGCCTGGCGCTGAGGCTCGGGGGTCCCCAATGCCAGGCGTTGCGGCACCAGGCCCCTTGGGAGGGGCCCCTTGGGGGCCGACCTAGGGTAAAGGTTAGCTCCTGTAGGCCGGCAGGCACGATCCGCAGTCTGGGGCGAATGGAGGCGCGGTCGAAGATCAGGGCGCTGGCGAGCAGGAGAGTGGGCCCCAGCGTTTTGGCGCTGGGGGCCTTCGAAGGTCACCGGGGCAGGGAGGGCCCTGCCCATTCTCCCGCCCTGAATGATTGGCGGTACCTTAGCGGCCCGGGTGTGGGCGGGGCGGGGCGGGGCGGAACCGTGAGTCCAGCCTTGCGACTCCGAGGTCCCCAATCCCTGGCGTTCGGCGGCAGTCCCTTTGGGAGGGGCCCCTTGGGGGCCGACCTAGGCTTAGGGTTAGTCCCCAGGAGGCCGGCAGGCTCGATCCACCGGCTCTGCGGCGAATGGAGGGGTGGGCCAGGGTGAGGTCGCTGGCGAACGGAAGCGTGGGCCCCAACATTGTGGCTCGGTGGGCCTTCGAATGTGGCAGGGGGCTCGGAGGGCCCTGCTCGTTCTTCCGCCATGAAGGACCGGCAACGCCCCTAGCTCCCCGGGTGGCAGCGGAGGGCAGGGTCAGTCCGGCACTGGTGCTTGGGTTTCCCCAATCCCCAGCGTTGCGGCGCCAGGCCCCTTGGGAGGGGCGCCTCGGGGACTGTCCTAGGGTTAGGTTAAGCCCCAGGAGGCCAGCAGTCCCGATCCGCCGGCTGTGCAGTGAGCGGAGGGATTGACCGTGGTAGGGCGCAGTCGAGCGGTAGCGTGGTAGCCAGCGTTTTGGCGTGGGGGGCCTTCTTATTTCACCGGAGGCTCCGAGGGCCCTGCCGGTTAGCCCGCCCTGAATGCCCGGCGGGGCTCCTAGCGGCCCGCGTGGCGGCGGGGTGGCAGGGTGAGCCCGGCGCTGGGGCTTGCGGGTCCCCAATCCCTGCCGTTGCGGCACCAAGCCTCTTGGGAGGGGCCACTCTGGGGCCCACCTAGGGTTAAGGTTAGCCCCGAGGAGCCCGGCAGGCCGGATCCGCCAGCTGTGTGGCTTGAGGGGGGGCGGGCCGAGGTGAGGGCGCTGTAGAGCGGGAGCGTGGGCCTCAGCGTTTTGGCGCGGGGGACCTACGAACGTCGCCGGGGGCTCGGAGGGCCCTGCCCGTTCCCCCACCCTGAATGACCGGCGGCGCCCCAAGTGGCCCGGGTAGCAGCGGAGGGGCAGGTTGAGTACATCGCTGGGGCTTGGGGGTCCTCAATCTCCGGCGTCGTGGCGCCAGGCCCTTTGGGAGTGCCCTTCGGGGGCCGACCTAGGGTTAGGGTTAGCCCCCAGGAGGCCGGCAGCCCCGATACGATGGCTGTGGGGCGAGCGGAGGGGTGGGCCGAGGTGAGGGCACTGGGGAGTGGGATTGTGGGCCCCTGCATTTTGGCGCTGGAGGCTTCAAATGTCTCCGGTTTCTCCAGGGCCCTGTCCGTTCTCCCACCCTGAGTGACCGGCGGCGCCCCTAGAGGCCCGGGTGGCAGCGTCGTGGGAGGGTGAGTCTGGCTCTGGGGCTTGGGGTCCCAGATCCCCGGCGTAGTGGCACCAGGACCCTTGGGAGGGGCCCCTGGGGGGCCGACCTAGGGTTAGGGTTAGCCCCAAGGAGACCGTCAGGCCCAATCCGCACACTGTGCGGCGAGCGGAGGTGCGGGCCGAAGTGAGGGCGCTGGGGAGCGGGAGCGTGGGCCCAAGCATTTTGGTGCGTGGGCCCTTAGATGTTCACTGGGATTTGGAGGGCCCTGCCCATTCTCCCGCCCTGAATGACCGGTGGCGCCCCTGGTTGCCTGGGTGCCAGCGGGGTGGCAGGGTGAGTCCGGTGCTGGGGCTTGGGGGTCATCAATCCCCGGTGTTGTGGCGACAGGCCCCTTGGGAGGGGCCCCTCAGGGGCCAACCTAGGGTTAGGTTTAGCCCCCAGGAGCCCGGCAGGCCCAATCCGCCTGCTGAGCGGCGAGCGGAGGGGTGGGCCAAGGTGAGTGAGCTGGGGAGCGGGAGCGTGGGCCCAAGCGATTTGGAGCGGGGGGCCTTCGAAGGTCACCGGGGCTTGGAGGGCCCTACCCGTTCTCTCCCCTGAATGACCGGCGGCGCCCCTAGCGGCCCGGGTGATGGCGGGGCGGCAGGGTGAGTCCGGTGCTGAGGCTCGGGCTTCCCTATACCCGACGTTGCAGTGCCAGGCCCCTTGGGAAGGGCCCCTCTGGGGCCGATGTAGGGCTAGAATGAGCCCTCAGGAGGCCGGCAGGCCCAATCCACCGTCTTGAGGCAAATGGAGTCGCGGTCCTAGGCGAGGGCGCTGGCGAGCGGAGCGTGGGTCCCAGCGTTTTGGTGCTGGGGCCTTCAAAGTTCACCGGGGCTCAGAGGGCCCTGCCTGTTCTCCCGCCCAAAACGACCGGTGGCGCCCTAGCACCACTGGTGTCAGCGGGGCAGCAGGGTGAGTCCGGCATTACGACTCGAGGGTCCCCAATCCCCGGCGTTGTGGCGGCAGGCCCCTTCAGAGGGGCCCCTCTGGGGCCGACCTAGGATTAGAGTTAGCCCCCAGGAGGCCGGCAGGCCTGATCCGCCAGCTGTGCAGAGAGCGGAGGGGCCGGCTGAGGTGAGGGCGCTGGCGAGCTCCAGCGTGGGCCCTAGCGTTTCGGCGCGGATGGCCTTCCAAATCACCGGAGTCTCGAGGGCCCTGCCCATTCTCCCACCCTGAGGGACTAGCGATGCCCCAGTGGGCCCGATGTCGACGGGGTGGCAGGGTGAGTCCGGCGCTGCGGCTCGGGTGTCCCCAATCCCCGGCTTTGGTCACCAGTCCCCTTGGGAGGGGCCCCTCTGGGGCCAACCTAGGGTTAGGGTTAGCCCCCAGGAGGCCGGCAGGCCCCATACGCCAGCTGTGCGGCGAGTGGAGGGGCGGGCCACGGTGAGGGCACTGGCGAGCTGGAAGGTGGTACCCAAAGTTTTGGCGCCGGGGGCCCTCGAATGTCGCCGGGGACTCGGAGGGCCCTGCCCGTTCTCCCGCCCTGAATGAGTGGCGGCTCCCCTAGCAACCCGAGTGGTGGCGGGGCGGCAGGGTGGGCCTGGCGCTGAGGCTCGGGGGTCCCCAATGCCAGGCGTTGCGGCACCAGGCCCCTTGGGAGGGGCCCCTTGGGGGCCGACCTAGGGTAAAGGTTAGCTCCTGTAGGCAGGCAGGCACGATCCGCAGTCTGGGGCGAATGGAGGCGCGGTCGAAGATCAGGGCGCTGGCGAGCAGGAGAGTGGGCCCCAGCGTTTTGGCGCTGGGGGCCTTCGAAGGTCACCGGGGCAGGGAGGGCCCTGCCCATTCTCCCGCCCTGAATGATTGGCGGTACCTTAGCGGCCCGGGTGTGGGCGGGGCGGGGCGGGGTGGAACCGTGAGTCAGGCCTTGCGACTCCGAGGTCCCCAATCCCTGGCGTTCGGCGGCAGTCCCTTTGGGAGGGGCCCCTTGGGGGCCGACCTAGGGTTAGGGTTAGTCCCCAGGAGGCCGGCAGGCTCGATCCACCGGCTCTGCGGCGAATGGAGGGGTGGGCCAGGGTGAGGTCGCTGGCGAACGGAAGCGTGGGCCCCAACATTGTGGGTCGGTGGGCCTTCGAATGTGGCAGGGGTCTCGGAGGGCCCTGCTCGTTCTTCCGCCATGAAGGACCGGCAACGCCCCTCGCTCCCCGGGTGGCAGCGGAGGGCAGGGTCAGTCGGGCACTGGTGCTTGGGTTTCCCCAATCCCCAGCGTTGCGGCGCCAGGCCCCTTGGGAGGGGCGCCTCGGGGACTGTCCTAGGGTTAGGTTAAGCCCCAGGAGGCCAGCAGTCCCGATCCGCCGGCTGTGCAGTGAGCGGAGGGATTGACCGTGGTAGGGCGCAGTCGAGCGGTAGCGTGGTAGCCAGCGTTTTGGCGTGGGGGGCCTTCTTATTTCACCAGAGGCTCCGAGGGCCCTGCCGGTTAGCCCGCCCTGAATGCCCGGCGGGGCTCCTAGCGGCCCGCGTGGCGGCGGGGTGGCAGGGTGAGCCCGGCGCTGGGGCTTGCGGGTCCCCAATCCCTGCCGTTGCGGCACCAAGCCTCTTGGGAGGGGCCACTCTGGGGCCCACCTAGGGTTAAGGTTAGCCCCGAGGAGCCCGGCAGGCCGGATCCGCCAGCTGTGTGGCTTGAGGGGGGGCGGGCCGAGGTGAGGGCGCTGTAGAGCGGGAGCGTGGGCCTCAGCGTTTTGGCGCGGGGGACCTACGAACGTCGCCGGGGGCTCGGAGGGCCCTGCCCGTTCCCCCACCCTGAATGACCGGCGGCGCCCCAAGTGGCCCGGGTAGCAGCGGAGGGGCAGGTTGAGTACATCGCTGGGGCTTGGGGGTCCTCAATCTCCGGCGTCGTGGCGCCAGGCCCTTTGGGAGTGCCCTTCGGGGGCCGACCTAGGGTTAGGGTTAGCCCCCAGGAGGCCGGCAGCCCCGATACGATGGCTGTGGGGCGAGCGGAGGGGTGGGCCGAGGTGAGGGCACTGGGGAGTGGGATTGTGGGCCCCTGCATTTTGGCGCTGGAGGCTTCAAATGTCTCCGGTTTCTCCAGGGCCCTGTCCGTTCTCCCACCCTGAGTGACCGGCGGCGCCCCTAGAGGCCCGGGTGGCAGCGTCGTGGGAGGGTGAGTCTGGCTCTGGGGCTTGGGGTCCCAGATCCCCGGCGTAGTGGCACCAGGACCCTTGGGAGGGGCCCCTGGGGGGCCGACCTAGGGTTAGGGTTAGCCCCAAGGAGACCGTCAGGCCCAATCCGCACACTGTGCGGCGAGCGGAGGTGCGGGCCGAAGTGAGGGCGCTGGGGAGCGGGAGCGTGGGCCCAAGCATTTTGGTGCGTGGGCCCTTAGATGTTCACTGGGATTCGGAGGGCCCTGCCCATTCTCCCGCCCTGAATGACCGGTGGCGCCCCTGGTTGCCTGGGTGCCAGCGGGGTGGCAGGGTGAGTCCGGTGCTGGGGCTTGGGGGTCATCAATCCCCGGTGTTGTGGCGACAGGCCCCTTGGGAGGGGCCCCTCAGGGGCCAACCTAGGGTTAGGTTTAGCCCCCAGGAGCCCGGCAGGCCCAATCCGCCTGCTGAGCGGCGAGCGGAGGGGTGGGCCAAGGTGAGTGAGCTGGGGAGCGGGAGCGTGGGCCCAAGCGATTTGGAGCGGGGGGCCTTCGAAGGTCACCGGGGCTTGGAGGGCCCTACCCGTTCTCTCCCCTGAATGACCGGCGGCGCCCCTAGCGGCCCGGGTGATGGCGGGGCGGCAGGGTGAGTCCGGTGCTGAGGCTCGGGCTTCCCTATACCCGACGTTGCAGTGCCAGGCCCCTTGGGAAGGGCCCCTCTGGGGCCGATGTAGGGCTAGAATGAGCCCTCAGGAGGCCGGCAGGCCCAATCCACCGTCTTGAGGCAAATGGAGTCGCGGTCCTAGGCGAGGGCGCTGGCGAGCGGAGCGTGGGTCCCAGCGTTTTGGTGCTGGGGCCTTCAAAGTTCACCGGGGCTCAGAGGGCCCTGCCTGTTCTCCCGCCCAAAACGACCGGTGGCGCCCTAGCACCACTGGTGTCAGCGGGGCAGCAGGGTGAGTCCGGCATTACGACTCGAGGGTCCCCAATCCCCGGCGTTGTGGCGGCAGGCCCCTTCAGAGGGGCCCCTCTGGGGCCGACCTAGGATTAGAGTTAGCCCCCAGGAGGCCGGCAGGCCTGATCCGCCAGCTGTGCAGAGAGCGGAGGGGCCGGCTGAGGTGAGGGCGCTGGCGAGCTCCAGCGTGGGCCCTAGCGTTTCGGCGCGGATGGCCTTCCAAATCACCGGAGTCTCGAGGGCCCTGCCCATTCTCCCACCCTGAGGGACTAGCGATGCCCCAGTGGGCCCGATGTCGACGGGGTGGCAGGGTGAGTCCGGCGCTGCGGCTCGGGTGTCCCCACTCCCCGGCTTTGGTCACCAGTCCCCTTGGGAGGGGCCCATCTGGGGCCAACCTAGGGTTAGGGTTAGCCCCCAGGAGGCCGGCAGGCCCCATACGCCAGCTGTGCGGCGAGCGGAGGGGCGGGCCACGGTGAGGGCACTGGCGAGCTGGAAGGTGGTACCCAAAGTTTTGGCGCCGGGGGCCCTCGAATGTCGCCGGGGACTCGGAGGGCCCTGCCCGTTCTCCCGCCCTGAATGAGTGGCGGCTCCCCTAGCAACCCGAGTGGTGGCGGGGTGGCAGGGTGGGCCTGGCGCTGAGGCTCGGGGGTCCCCAATGCCAGGCGTTGCGGCACCAGGCCCCTTGGGAGGGGCCCCTTGGGGGCCGACCTAGGGTAAAGGTTAGCTCCTGTAGGCCGGCAGGCACGATCCGCAGTCTGGGGCGAATGGAGGCGCGGTCGAAGATCAGGGCGCTGGCGAGCAGGAGAGTGGGCCCCAGCGTTTTGGCGCTGGGGGCCTTCGAAGGTCACCGGGGCAGGGAGGGCCCTGCCCATTCTCCCGCCCTGAATGATTGGCGGTACCTTAGCGGCCCGGGTGTGGGCGGGGCGGGGCGGGGCGGAACCGTGAGTCAGGCCTTGCGACTCCGAGGTCCCCAATCCCTGGCGTTCGGCGGCAGTCCCTTTGGGAGGGGCCCCTTGGGGGCCGACCTAGGGTTAGGGTTAGTCCCCAGGAGGCCGGCAGGCTCAATCCACCGGCTCTGCGGCGAATGGAGGGGTGGGCCAGGGTGAGGTCGCTGGCGAACGGAAGCGTGGGCCCCAACATTGTGGCTCGGTGGGCCTTCGAATGTGGCAGGGGGCTCGGAGGGCCCTGCTCGTTCTTCCGCCATGAAGGACCGGCAACGCCCCTAGCTCCCCGGGTGGCAGCGGAGGGCAGGGTCAGTCCGGCACTGGTGCTTGGGTTTCCCCAATCCCCAGCGTTGCGGCGCCAGGCCCCTTGGGAGGGGCGCCTCGGGGACTGTCCTAGGGTTAGGTTAAGCCCCAGGAGGCCAGCAGTCCCGATCCGCCGGCTGTGCAGTGAGCGGAGGGATTGACCGTGGTAGGGCGCAGTCGAGCGGTAGCGTGGTAGCCAGCGTTTTGGCGTGGGGGGCCTTCTTATTTCACCGGAGGCTCCGAGGGCCCTGCCGGTTAGCCCGCCCTGAATGCCCGGCGGGGCTCCTAGCGGCCCGCGTGGCGGCGGGGTGGCAGGGTGAGCCCGGCGCTGGGGCTTGCGGGTCCCCAATCCCTGCCGTTGCGGCACCAAGCCTCTTGGGAGGGGCCACTCTGGGGCCCACCTAGGGTTAAGGTTAGCCCCGAGGAGCCCGGCAGGCCGGATCCGCCAGCTGTGTGGCTTGAGGGGGGGCGGGCCGAGGTGAGGGCGCTGTAGAGCGGGAGCGTGGGCCTCAGCGTTTTGGCGCGGGGGACCTACGAACGTCGCCGGGGGCTCGGAGGGCCCTGCCCGTTCCCCCACCCTGAATGACCGGCGGCGCCCCAAGTGGCCCGGGTAGCAGCGGAGGGGCAGGTTGAGTACATCGCTGGGGCTTGGGGGTCCTCAATCTCCGGCGTCGTGGCGCCAGGCCCTTTGGGAGTGCCCTTCGGGGGCCGACCTAGGGTTAGGGTTAGCCCCCAGGAGGCCGGCAGCCCCGATACGATGGCTGTGGGGCGAGCGGAGGGGTGGGCCGAGGTGAGGGCACTGGGGAGTGGGATTGTGGGCCCCTGCATTTTGGCGCTGGAGGCTTCAAATGTCTCCGGTTTCTCCAGGGCCCTGTCCGTTCTCCCACCCTGAGTGACCGGCGGCGCCCCTAGAGGCCCGGGTGGCAGCGTCGTGGGAGGGTGAGTCTGGCTCTGGGGCTTGGGGTCCCAGATCCCCGGCGTAGTGGCACCAGGACCCTTGGGAGGGGCCCCTGGGGGGCCGACCTAGGGTTAGGGTTAGCCCCAAGGAGACCGTCAGGCCCAATCCGCACACTGTGCGGCGAGCGGAGGTGCGGGCCGAAGTGAGGGCGCTGGGGAGCGGGAGCGTGGGCCCAAGCATTTTGGTGCGTGGGCCCTTAGATGTTCACTGGGATTCGGAGGGCCCTGCCCATTCTCCCGCCCTGAATGACCGGTGGCGCCCCTGGTTGCCTGGGTGCCAGCGGGGTGGCAGGGTGAGTCCGGTGCTGGGGCTTGGGGGTCATCAATCCCCGGTGTTGTGGCGACAGGCCCCTTGGGAGGGGCCCCTCAGGGGCCAACCTAGGGTTAGGTTTAGCCCCCAGGAGCCCGGCAGGCCCAATCCGCCTGCTGAGCGGCGAGCGGAGGGGTGGGCCAAGGTGAGTGAGCTGGGGAGCGGGAGCGTGGGCCCAAGCGATTTGGAGCGGGGGGCCTTCGAAGGTCACCGGGGCTTGGAGGGCCCTACCCGTTCTCTCCCCTGAATGACCGGCGGCGCCCCTAGCGGCCCGGGTGATGGCGGGGCGGCAGGGTGAGTCCGGTGCTGAGGCTCGGGCTTCCCTATACCCGACGTTGCAGTGCCAGGCCCCTTGGGAAGGGCCCCTCTGGGGCCGATGTAGGGCTAGAATGAGCCCTCAGGAGGCCGGCAGGCCCAATCCACCGTCTTGAGGCAAATGGAGTCGCGGTCCTAGGCGAGGGCGCTGGCGAGCGGAGCGTGGGTCCCAGCGTTTTGGTGCTGGGGCCTTCAAAGTTCACCGGGGCTCAGAGGGCCCTGCCTGTTCTCCCGCCCAAAACGACCGGTGGCGCCCTAGCACCACTGGTGTCAGCGGGGCAGCAGGGTGAGTCCGGCATTACGACTCGAGGGTCCCCAATCCCCGGCGTTGTGGCGGCAGGCCCCTTCAGAGGGGCCCCTCTGGGGCCGACCTAGGATTAGAGTTAGCCCCCAGGAGGCCGGCAGGCCTGATCCGCCAGCTGTGCAGAGAGCGGAGGCGCCGGCTGAGGTGAGGGCGCTGGCGAGCTCCAGCGTGGGCCCTAGCGTTTCGGCGCGGATGGCCTTCCAAATCACCGGAGTCTCGAGGGCCCTGCCCATTCTCCCACCCTGAGGGACTAGCGATGCCCCAGTGGGCCCGATGTCGACGGGGTGGCAGGGTGAGTCCGGCGCTGCGGCTCGGGTGTCCCCAATCCCCGGCTTTGGTCACCAGTCCCCTTGGGAGGGGCCCCTCTGGGGCCAACCTAGGGTTAGGGTTAGCCCCCAGGAGGCCGGCAGGCCCCATACGCCAGCTGTGCGGCGAGCGGAGGGGCGGGCCACGGTGAGGGCACTGGCGAGCTGGAAGGTGGTACCCAAAGTTTTGGCGCCGGGGGCCCTCGAATGTCGCCGGGGACTCGGAGGGCCCTGCCCGTTCTCCCGCCCTGAATGAGTGGCGGCTCCCCTAGCAACCCGAGTGGTGGCGGGGCGGCAGGGTGGGCCTGGCGCTGCGGCTCGGGGGTCCCCAATGCCAGGCGTTGCGGCACCAGGCCCCTTGGGAGGGGCCCCTTGGGGGCCGACCTAGGGTAAAGGTTAGCTCCTGTAGGCCGGCAGGCACGATCCGCAGTCTGGGGCGAATGGAGGCGCGGTCGAAGATCAGGGCGCTGGCGAGCAGGAGAGTGGGCCCCAGCGTTTTGGCGCTGGGGGCCTTCGAAGGTCACCGGGGCAGGGAGGGCCCTGCCCATTCTCCCGCCCTGAATGATTGGCGGTACCTTAGCGGCCCGGGTGTGGGCGGGGCGGGGCGGGGCGGAACCGTGAGTCAGGCCTTGCGACTCCGAGGTCCCCAATCCCTGGCGTTCGGCGGCAGTCCCTTTGGGAGGGGCCCCTTGGGGGCCGACCTAGGGTTAGGGTTAGTCCCCAGGAGGCCGGCAGGCTCGATCCACCGGCTCTGCGGCGAATGGAGGGGTGGGCCAGGGTGAGGTCGCTGGCGAACGGAAGCGTGGGCCCCAACATTGTGGCTCGGTGGGCCTTCGAATGTGGCAGGGGGCTCGGAGGGCCCTGCTCGTTCTTCCGCCATGAAGGACCGGCAACGCCCCTCGGTCCCCGGGTGGCAGCGGAGGGCAGGGTCAGTCCGGCACTGGTGCTTGGGTTTCCCCAATCCCCAGCGTTGCGGCGCCAGGCCCCTTGGGAGGGGCGCCTCGGGGACTGTCCTAGGGTTAGGTTAAGCCCCAGGAGGCCAGCAGTCCCGATCCGCCGGCTGTGCAGTGAGCGGAGGGATTGACCGTGGTAGGGCGCAGTCGAGCGGTAGCGTGGTAGCCAGCGTTTTGGCGTGGGGGGCCTTCTTATTTCACCGGAGGCTCCGAGGGCCCTGCCGGTTAGCCCGCCCTGAATGCCCGGCGGGGCTCCTAGCGGCCCGCGTGGCGGCGGGGTGGCAGGGTGAGCCCGGCGCTGGGGCTTGCGGGTCCCCAATCCCTGCCGTTGCGGCACCAAGCCTCTTGGGAGGGGCCACTCTGGGGCCCACCTAGGGTTAAGGTTAGCCCCGAGGAGCCCGGCAGGCCGGATCCGCCAGCTGTGTGGCTTGAGGGGGGGCGGGCCGAGGTGAGGGCGCTGTAGAGCGGGAGCGTGGGCCTCAGCGTTTTGGCGCGGGGGACCTACGAACGTCGCCGGGGGCTCGGAGGGCCCTGCCCGTTCCCCCACCCTGAATGACCGGCGGCGCCCCAAGTGGCCCGGGTAGCAGCGGAGGGGCAGGTTGAGTACATCGCTGGGGCTTGGGGGTCCTCAATCTCCGGCGTCGTGGCGCCAGGCCCTTTGGGAGTGCCCTTAGGGGGCCGACCTAGGGTTAGGGTTAGCCCCCAGGAGGCCGGCAGCCCCGATACGATGGCTGTGGGGCGAGCGGAGGGGTGGGCCGAGGTGAGGGCACTGGGGAGTGGGATTGTGGGCCCCTGCATTTTGGCGCTGGAGGCTTCAAATGTCTCCGGTTTCTCCAGGGCCCTGTCCGTTCTCCCACCCTGAGTGACCGGCGGCGCCCCTAGAGGCCCGGGTGGCAGCGTCGTGGGAGGGTGAGTCTGGCTCTGGGGCTTGGGGTCCCAGATCCCCGGCGTAGTGGCACCAGGACCCTTGGGAGGGGCCCCTGGGGGGCCGACCTAGGGTTAGGGTTAGCCCCAAGGAGACCGTCAGGCCCAATCCGCACACTGTGCGGCGAGCGGAGGTGCGGGCCGAAGTGAGGGCGCTGGGGAGCGGGAGCGTGGGCCCAAGCATTTTGGTGCGTGGGCCCTTAGATGTTCACTGGGATTCGGAGGGCCCTGCCCATTCTCCCGCCCTGAATGACCGGTGGCGCCCCTGGTTGCCTGGGTGCCAGCGGGGTGGCAGGGTGAGTCCGGTGCTGGGGCTTGGGGGTCATCAATCCCCGGTGTTGTGGCGACAGGCCCCTTGGGAGGGGCCCCTCAGGGGCCAACCTAGGGTTAGGTTTAGCCCCCAGGAGCCCGGCAGGCCCAATCCGCCTGCTGAGCGGCGAGCAGAGGGGTGGGCCAAGGTGAGTGAGCTGGGGAGCGGGAGCGTGGGCCCAAGCGATTTGGAGCGGGGGGCCTTCGAAGGTCACCGGGGCTTGGAGGGCCCTACCCGTTCTCTCCCCTGAATGACCGGCGGCGCCCCTAGCGGCCCGGGTGATGGCGGGGCGGCAGGGTGAGTCCGGTGCTGAGGCTCGGGCTTCCCTATACCCGACGTTGCAGTGCCAGGCCCCTTGGGAAGGGCCCCTCTGGGGCCGATGTAGGGCTAGAATGAGCCCTCAGGAGGCCGGCAGGCCCAATCCACCGTCTTGAGGCAAATGGAGTCGCGGTCCTAGGCGAGGGCGCTGGCGAGCGGAGCGTGGGTCCCAGCGTTTTGGTGCTGGGGCCTTCAAAGTTCACCGGGGCTCAGAGGGCCCTGCCTGTTCTCCCGCCCAAAACGACCGGTGGCGCCCTAGCACCACTGGTGTCAGCGGGGCAGCAGGGTGAGTCCGGCATTACGACTCGAGGGTCCCCAATCCCCGGCGTTGTGGCGGCAGGCCCCTTCAGAGGGGCCCCTCTGGGGCCGACCTAGGATTAGAGTTAGCCCCCAGGAGGCCGGCAGGCCTGATCCGCCAGCTGTGCAGAGAGCGGAGGGGCCGGCTGAGGTGAGGGCGCTGGCGAGCTCCAGCGTGGGCCCTAGCGTTTCGGCGCGGATGGCCTTCCAAATCACCGGAGTCTCGAGGGCCCTGCCCATTCTCCCACCCTGAGGGACTAGCGATGCCCCAGTGGGCCCGATGTCGACGGGGTGGCAGGGTGAGTCCGGCGCTGCGGCTCGGGTGTCCCCAATCCCCGGCTTTGGTCACCAGTCCCCTTGGGAGGGGCCCCTCTGGGGCCAACCTAGGGTTAGGGTTAGCCCCCAGGAGGCCGGCAGGCCCCATACGCCAGCTGTGCGGCGAGCGGAGGGGCGGGCCACGGTGAGGGCACTGGCGAGCTGGAAGGTGGTACCCAAAGTTTTGGCGCCGGGGGCCCTCGAATGTCGCCGGGGACTCGGAGGGCCCTGCCCGTTCTCCCGCCCTGAATGAGTGGCGGCTCCCCTAGCAACCCGAGTGGTGGCGGGGTGGCAGGGTGGGCCTGGCGCTGAGGCTCGGGGGTCCCCAATGCCAGGCGTTGCGGCACCAGGCCCCTTGGGAGGGGCCCCTTGGGGGCCGACCTAGGGTAAAGGTTAGCTCCTGTAGGCCGGCAGGCACGATCCGCAGTCTGGGGCGAATGGAGGCGCGGTCGAAGATCAGGGCGCTGGCGAGCAGGAGAGTGGGCCCCAGCGTTTTGGCGCTGGGGGCCTTCGAAGGTCACCGGGGCAGGGAGGGCCCTGCCCATTCTCCCGCCCTGAATGATTGGCGGTACCTTAGCGGCCCGGGTGTGGGCGGGGCGGGGCGGGGCGGAACCGTGAGTCAGGCCTTGCGACTCCGAGGTCCCCAATCCCTGGCGTTCGGCGGCAGTCCCTTTGGGAGGGGCCCCTTGGGGGCCGACCTAGGGTTAGGGTTAGTCCCCAGGAGGCCGGCAGGCTCGATCCACCGGCTCTGCGGCGAATGGAGGGGTGGGCCAGGGTGAGGTCGCTGGCGAACGGAAGCGTGGGCCCCAACATTGTGGCTCGGTGGGCCTTCGAATGTGGCAGGGGGCTCGGAGGGCCCTGCTCGTTCTTCCGCCATGAAGGACCGGCAACGCCCCTAGCTCCCCGGGTGGCAGCGGAGGGCAGGGTCAGTCCGGCACTGGTGCTTGGGTTTCCCCAATCCCCAGCGTTGCGGCGCCAGGCCCCTTGGGAGGGGCGCCTCGGGGACTGTCCTAGGGTTAGGTTAAGCCCCAGGAGGCCAGCAGTCCCGATCCGCCGGCTGTGCAGTGAGCGGAGGGATTGACCGTGGTAGGGCGCAGTCGAGCGGTAGCGTGGTAGCCAGCGTTTTGGCGTGGGGGGCCTTCTTATTTCACCGGAGGCTCCGAGGGCCCTGCCGGTTAGCCCGCCCTGAATGCCCGGCGGGGCTCCTAGCGGCCCGCGTGGCGGCGGGGTGGCAGGGTGAGCCCGGCGCTGGGGCTTGCGGGTCCCCAATCCCTGCCGTTGCGGCACCAAGCCTCTTGGGAGGGGCCACTCTGGGGCCCACCTAGGGTTAAGGTTAGCCCCGAGGAGCCCGGCAGGCCGGATCCGCCAGCTGTGTGGCTTGAGGGGGGGCGGGCCGAGGTGAGGGCGCTGTAGAGCGGGAGCGTGGGCCTCAGCGTTTTGGCGCGGGGGACCTACGAACGTCGCCGGGGGCTCGGAGGGCCCTGCCCGTTCCCCCACCCTGAATGACCGGCGGCGCCCCAAGTGGCCCGGGTAGCAGCGGAGGGGCAGGTTGAGTACATCGCTGGGGCTTGGGGGTCCTCAATCTCCGGCGTCGTGGCGCCAGGCCCTTTGGGAGTGCCCTTCGGGGGCCGACCTAGGGTTAGGGTTAGCCCCCAGGAGGCCGGCAGCCCCGATACGATGGCTGTGGGGCGAGCGGAGGGGTGGGCCGAGGTGAGGGCACTGGGGAGTGGGATTGTGGGCCCCTGCATTTTGGCGCTGGAGGCTTCAAATGTCTCCGGTTTCTCCAGGGCCCTGTCCGTTCTCCCACCCTGAGTGACCGGCGGCGCCCCTAGAGGCCCGGGTGGCAGCGTCGTGGGAGGGTGAGTCTGGCTCTGGGGCTTGGGGTCCCAGATCCCCGGCGTAGTGGCACCAGGACCCTTGGGAGGGGCCCCTGGGGGGCCGACCTAGGGTTAGGGTTAGCCCCAAGGAGACCGTCAGGCCCAATCCGCACACTGTGCGGCGAGCGGAGGTGCGGGCCGAAGTGAGGGCGCTGGGGAGCGGGAGCGTGGGCCCAAGCATTTTGGTGCGTGGGCCCTTAGATGTTCACTGGGATTCGGAGGGCCCTGCCCATTCTCCCGCCCTGAATGACCGGTGGCGCCCCTGGTTGCCTGGGTGCCAGCGGGGTGGCAGGGTGAGTCCGGTGCTGGGGCTTGGGGGTCATCAATCCCCGGTGTTGTGGCGACAGGCCCCTTGGGAGGGGCCCCTCAGGGGCCAACCTAGGGTTAGGTTTAGCCCCCAGGAGCCCGGCAGGCCCAATCCGCCTGCTGAGCGGCGAGCGGAGGGGTGGGCCAAGGTGAGTGAGCTGGGGAGCGGGAGCGTGGGCCCAAGCGATTTGGAGCGGGGGGCCTTCGAAGGTCACCGGGGCTTGGAGGGCCCTACCCGTTCTCTCCCCTGAATGACCGGCGGCGCCCCTAGCGGCCCGGGTGATGGCGGGGCGGCAGGGTGAGTCCGGTGCTGAGGCTCGGGCTTCCCTATACCCGACGTTGCAGTGCCAGGCCCCTTGGGAAGGGCCCCTCTGGGGCCGATGTAGGGCTAGAATGAGCCCTCAGGAGGCCGGCAGGCCCAATCCACCGTCTTGAGGCAAATGGAGTCGCGGTCCTAGGCGAGGGCGCTGGCGAGCGGAGCGTGGGTCCCAGCGTTTTGGTGCTGGGGCCTTCAAAGTTCACCGGGGCTCAGAGGGCCCTGCCTGTTCTCCCGCCCAAAACGACCGGTGGCGCCCTAGCACCACTGGTGTCAGCGGGGCAGCAGGGTGAGTCCGGCATTACGACTCGAGGGTCCCCAATCCCCGGCGTTGTGGCGGCAGGCCCCTTCAGAGGGGCCCCTCTGGGGCCGACCTAGGATTAGAGTTAGCCCCCAGGAGGCCGGCAGGCCTGATCCGCCAGCTGTGCAGAGAGTGGAGGGGCCGGCTGAGGTGAGGGCGCTGGCGAGCTCCAGCGTGGGGCCCTAGCGTTTCGGCGCGGATGGCCTTCCAAATCACCGGAGTCTCGAGGGCCCTGCCCATTCTCCCACCCTGAGGGACTAGCGATGCCCCAGTGGGCCCGATGTCGACGGGGTGGGCAGGGTGAGTCCGGCGCTGCGGCTCGGGTGTCCCCAATCCCCGGCTTTGGTCACCAGTCCCCTTGGGAGGGGCCCCTCTGGGGCCAACCTAGGGTTAGGGTTAGCCCCCAGGAGGCCGGCAGGCCCCATACGCCAGCTGTGCGGCGAGCGGAGGGGCGGGCCACGGTGAGGGCACTGGCGAGCTGGAAGGTGGTACCCAAAGTTTTGGCGCCGGGGGCCCTCGAATGTCGCCGGGGACTCGGAGGGCCCTGCCCGTTCTCCCGCCCTGAATGAGTGGCGGCTCCCCTAGCAACCCGAGTGGTGGCGGGGTGGCAGGGTGGGCCTGGCGCTGAGGCTCGGGGGTCCCCAATGCCAGGCGTTGCGGCACCAGGCCCCTTGGGAGGGGCCCCTTGGGGGCCGACCTAGGGTAAAGGTTAGCTCCTGTAGGCCGGCAGGCACGATCCGCAGTCTGGGGCGAATGGAGGCGCGGTCGAAGATCAGGGCGCTGGCGAGCAGGAGAGTGGGCCCCAGCGTTTTGGCGCTGGGGGCCTTCGAAGGTCACCGGGGCAGGGAGGGGCCCTGCCCATTCTCCCGCCCTGAATGATTGGCGGGTACCTTAGCGGCCCGGGTGTGGGCGGGGCGGGGCGGGGCGGAACCGTGAGTCCAGCCTTGCGACTCGGAGGGTCCCCAATCCCTGGCGTTCGGCGGCAGTCCCTTTGGGAGGGGCCCCTTGGGGGCCGACCTAGAGTTAGGGTTAGTCCCCAGGAGGCCGGCAGGGCTCGATCCACCGGCTCTGCGGCGAATGGAGGGGTGGGCCAGGGTGGAGGTCGCTGGCGAACGGAAGCGTGGGCCCCAACATTGTGGCTCGGTGGGCCTTCGAATGTGGCAGGGGGCTCGGAGGGCCCTGCTCGTTCTTCCGCCATGAAGGACCGGCAACGCCCCTAGCTCCCCGGGTGGCAGCGGAGGGCAGGGTCAGTCCGGCACTGGTGCTTGGGTTTCCCCAATCCCCAGCGTTGCGGCGCCAGGCCCCTTGGGAGGGGCGCCTCGGGGACTGTCCTAGGGTTAGGTTAAGCCCCAGGAGGCCAGCAGTCCCGATCCGCCGGCTGTGCAGTGAGCGGAGGGATTGACCGTGGTAGGGCGCAGTCGAGCGGTAGCGTGGTAGCCAGCGTTTTGGCGTGGGGGGGCCTTCTTATTTCACCGGAGGCTCCGAGGGCCCTGCCGGTTAGCCCGCCCTGAATGCCCGGCGGGGCTCCTAGCGGCCCGCGTGGCGGCGGGGGTGGCAGGGTGAGCCCGGCGCTGGGGCTTGCGGGTCCCCAATCCCTGCCGTTGCGGCACCAAGCCTCTTGGGAGGGGCCACTCTGGGGCCCACCTAGGGTTAAGGTTAGCCCCGAGGAGCCCCGCAGGCCGGATCCGCCAGCTGTGTGGCTTGAGGGGGGGCGGGCCGAGGTGAGGGCGCTGTAGAGCGGGAGCGTGGGCCTCAGCGTTTTGGCGCGGGGGACCTACGAACGTCGCCGGGGGCTCGGAGGGCCCTGCCCGTTCCCCCACCCTGAATGACCGGCGGCGCCCCAAGTGGCCCGGGTAGCAGCGGAGGGGCAGGTTGAGTACATCGCTGGGGCTTGGGGGTCCTCAATCTCCGGCGTCGTGGCGCCAGGCCCTTTGGGAGTGCCCTTCTGGGGGCCGACCTAGGGTTAGGGTTAGCCCCCAGGAGGCCGGCAGCCCCGATACGATGGCTGTGGGGCGAGCGGAGGGGTGGGCCGAGGTGAGGGCACTGGGGAGTGGGATTGTGGGCCCCTGCATTTTGGCGCTGGAGGCTTCAAATGTCTCCGGTTTCTCCAGGGCCCTGTCCGTTCTCCCACCCTGAGTGACCGGCGGCGCCCCTAGAGGCCCGGGTGGCAGCGTCGTGGGAGGGTGAGTCTGGCTCTGGGGCTTGGGGTCCCAGATCCCCGGCGTAGTGGCACCAGGACCCTTGGGAGGGGCCCCTGGGGGGCCGACCTAGGGTTAGGGTTAGCCCCAAGGAGACCGTCAGGCCCAATCCGCACACTGTGCGGCGAGCGGAGGTGCGGGCCGAAGTGAGGGCGCTGGGGAGCGGGAGCGTGGGCCCAAGCATTTTGGTGCGTGGGCCCTTAGATGTTCACTGGGATTCGGAGGGCCCTGCCCATTCTCCCGCCCTGAATGACCGGTGGCGCCCCTGGTTGCCTGGGTGCCAGCGGGGGTGGCAGGGTGAGTCCGGTGCTGGGGCTTGGGGGTCATCAATCCCCGGTGTTGTGGCGACAGGCCCCTTGGGAGGGGCCCCTCAGGGGCCAACCTAGGGTTAGGTTTAGCCCCCAGGAGCCCGGCAGGCCCAATCCGCCTGCTGAGCGGCGAGCAGAGGGGTGGGCCAAGGTGAGTGAGCTGGGGAGCGGGAGCGTGGGCCCAAGCGATTTGGAGCGGGGGGCCTTCGAAGGTCACCGGGGCTTGGAGGGCCCTACCCGTTCTCTCCCCTGAATGACCGGCGGCGCCCCTAGCGGCCCGGGTGATGGCGGGGCGGCAGGGTGAGTCCGGTGCTGAGGCTCGGGCTTCCCTATACCCGACGTTGCAGTGCCAGGCCCCTTGGGAAGGGCCCCTCTGGGGCCGATGTAGGGCTAGAATGAGCCCTCAGGAGGCCGGCAGGCCCAATCCACCGTCTTGAGGCAAATGGAGTCGCGGTCCTAGGCGAGGGCGCTGGCGAGCGGAGCGTGGGTCCCAGCGTTTTGGTGCTGGGGCCTTCAAAGTTCACCGGGGCTCAGAGGGCCCTGCCTGTTCTCCCGCCCAAAACGACCGGTGGCGCCCTAGCACCACTGGTGTCAGCGGGGCAGCAGGGTGAGTCCGGCATTACGACTCGAGGGTCCCCAATCCCCGGCGTTGTGGCGGCAGGCCCCTTCAGAGGGGCCCCTCTGGGGCCGACCTAGGATTAGAGTTAGCCCCCAGGAGGCCGGCAGGCCTGATCCGCCAGCTGTGCAGAGAGCGGAGGGGCCGGCTGAGGTGAGGGCGCTGGCGAGCTCCAGCGTGGGCCCTAGCGTTTCCGCGCGGATGGCCTTCCAAATCACCGGAGTCTCGAGGGCCCTGCCCATTCTCCCACCCTGAGGGACTAGCGATGCCCCAGTGGGCCCGATGTCGACGGGGGTGGCAGGGTGAGTCCGGCGCTGCGGCTCGGGTGTCCCCAATCCCCGGCTTTGGTCACCAGTCCCCTTGGGAGGGGCCCCTCTGGGGCCAACCTAGGGTTAGGGTTAGCCCCCAGGAGGCCGGCAGGCCCCATACGCCAGCTGTGCGGCGAGCGGAGGGGCGGGCCACGGTGAGGGCACTGGCGAGCTGGAAGGTGGTACCCAAAGTTTTGGCGCCGGGGGCCCTCGAATGTCGCCGGGGACTCGGAGGGCCCTGCCCGTTCTCCCGCCCTGAATGAGTGGCGGCTCCCCTAGCAACCCGAGTGGTGGCGGGCGGCAGGGTGGGCCTGGCGCTGAGGCTCGGGGGTCCCCAATGCCAGGCGTTGCGGCACCAGGCCCCTTGGGAGGGGCCCCTTGGGGGCCGACCTAGGGTAAAGGTTAGCTCCTGTAGGCAGGCAGGCACGATCCGCAGTCTGGGGCGAATGGAGGCGCGGTCGAAGATCAGGGCGCTGGCGAGCAGGAGAGTGGGCCCCAGCGTTTTGGCGCTGGGGGCCTTCGAAGGTCACCGGGGCAGGGAGGGCCCTGCCCATTCTCCCGCCCTGAATGATTGGCGGTACCTTAGCGGCCCGGGTGTGGGCGGGGCGGGGCGGGGCGGAACCGTGAGTCAGGCCTTGCGACTCCGAGGTCCCCAATCCCTGGCGTTAGGCGGCAGTCCCTTTGGGAGGGGCCCCTTGGGGGCCGACCTAGGGTTAGGGTTAGTCCCCAGGAGGCCGGCAGGCTCGATCCACCGGCTCTGCGGCGAATGGAGGGGTGGGCCAGGGTGAGGTCGCTGGCGAACGGAAGCGTGGGCCCCAACATTGTGGCTCGGTGGGCCTTCGAATGTGGCAGGGGGCTCGGAGGGCCCTGCTCGTTCTTCCGCCATGAAGGACCGGCAACGCCCCTAGCTCCCCGGGTGGCAGCGGAGGGCAGGGTCAGTCCGGCACTGGTGCTTGGGTTTCCCCAATCCCCAGCGTTGCGGCGCCAGGCCCCTTGGGAGGGGCGCCTCGGGGACTGTCCTAGGGTTAGGTTAAGCCCCAGGAGGCCAGCAGTCCCGATCCGCCGGCTGTGCAGTGAGCGGAGGGATTGACCGTGGTAGGGCGCAGTCGAGCGGTAGCGTGGTAGCCAGCGTTTTGGCGTGGGGGGCCTTCTTATTTCACCGGAGGCTCCGAGGGCCCTGCCGGTTAGCCCGCCCTGAATGCCCGGCGGGGCTCCTAGCAGCCCGCGTGGCGGCGGGGGTGGCAGGGTGAGCCCGGCGCTGGGGCTTGCGGGTCCCCAATCCCTGCCGTTGCGGCACCAAGCCTCTTGGGAGGGGCCACTCTGGGGCCCACCTAGGGTTAAGGTTAGCCCCGAGGAGCCCGGCAGGCCGGATCCGCCAGCTGTGTGGCTTGAGGGGGGGCGGGCCGAGGTGAGGGCGCTGTAGAGCGGGAGCGTGGGCCTCAGCGTTTTGGCGCGGGGGACCTACGAACGTCGCCGGGGGCTCGGAGGGCCCTGCCCGTTCCCCCACCCTGAATGACCGGCGGCGCCCCAAGTGGCCTGGGTAGCAGCGGAGGGGCAGGTTGAGTACATCGCTGGGGCTTGGGGGTCCTCAATCTCCGGCGTCGTGGCGCCAGGCCCTTTGGGAGTGCCCTTCGGGGGCCGACCTAGGGTTAGGGTTAGCCCCCAGGAGGCCGGCAGCCCCGATACGATGGCTGTGGGGCGAGCGGAGGGGTGGGCCGAGGTGAGGGCACTGGGGAGTGGGATTGTGGGCCCCTGCATTTTGGCGCTGGAGGCTTCAAATGTCTCCGGTTTCTCCAGGGCCCTGTCCGTTCTCCCACCCTGAGTGACCGGCGGCGCCCCTAGAGGCCCGGGTGGCAGCGTCGTGGGAGGGTGAGTCTGGCTCTGGGGCTTGGGGTCCCAGATCCCCGGCGTAGTGGCACCAGGACCCTTGGGAGGGGCCCCTGGGGGGCCGACCTAGGGTTAGGGTTAGCCCCAAGGAGACCGTCAGGCCCAATCCGCACACTGTGCGGCGAGCGGAGGTGCGGGCCGAAGTGAGGGCGCTGGGGAGCGGGAGCGTGGGCCCAAGCATTTTGGTGCGTGGGCCCTTAGATGTTCACTGGGATTCGGAGGGCCCTGCCCATTGTCCCGCCCTGAATGACCGGTGGCGCCCCTAGTTGCCTGGGTGCCAGCGGGGTGGCAGGGTGAGTCCGGTGCTGGGGCTTGGGGGTCATCAATCCCCGGTGTTGTGGCGACAGGCCCCTTGGGAGGGGCCCCTCAGGGGCCAACCTAGGGTTAGGTTTAGCCCCCAGGAGCCCGGCAGGCCCAATCCGCCTGCTGAGCGGCGAGCGGAGGGGTGGGCCAAGGTGAGTGAGCTGGGGAGCGGGAGCGTGGGCCCAAGCGATTTGGAGCGGGGGGCCTTCGAAGGTCACCGGGGCTTGGAGGGCCCTACCCGTTCTCTCCCCTGAATGACCGGCGGCGCCCCTAGCGGCCCGGGTGATGGCGGGGCGGCAGGGTGAGTCCGGTGCTGAGGCTCGGGCTTCCCTATACCCGACGTTGCAGTGCCAGGCCCCTTGGGAAGGGCCCCTCTGGGGCCGATGTAGGGCTAGAATGAGCCCTCAGGAGGCCGGCAGGCCCAATCCACCGTCTTGAGGCAAATGGAGTCGCGGTCCTAGGTGAGGGCGCTGGCGAGCGGAGCGTGGGTCCCAGCGTTTTGGTGCTGGGGCCTTCAAAGTTCACCGGGGCTCAGAGGGCCCTGCCTGTTCTCCCGCCCAAAACGACCGGTGGCGCCCTAGCACCACTGGTGTCAGCGGGGGCAGCAGGGTGAGTCCGGCATTACAACTCGAGGGTCCCCAATCCCCGGCGTTGTGGCAGCAGGCCCCTTCAGAGGGGCCCCTCTGGGGCCGACCTAGGATTAGAGTTAGCCCCCAGGAGGCCGGCAGGCCTGATCCGCCAGCTGTGCAGAGAGCGGAGGGGCCGGCTGAGGTGAGGGCGCTGGCGAGCTCCAGCGTGGGCCCTAGCGTTTCGGCGCGGATGGCCTTCCAAATCACCGGAGTCTCGAGGGCCCTGCCCATTCTCCCACCCTGAGGGACTAGCGATGCCCCAGTGGGCCCGATGTCGACGGGGTGGCAGGGTGAGTCCGGCGCTGCGGCTCGGGTGTCCCCAATCCCCGGCTTTGGTCACCAGTCCCCTTGGGAGGGGCCCCTCTGGGGCCAACCTAGGGTTAGGGTTAGCCCCCAGGAGGCCGGCAGGCCCCATACGCCAGCTGTGCGGCGAGCGGAGGGGCGGGCCACGGTGAGGGCACTGGCGAGCTGGAAGGTGGTACCCAAAGTTTTGGCGCCGGGGGCCCTCGAATGTCGCCGGGGACTCGGAGGGCCCTGCCCGTTCTCCCGCCCTGAATGAGTGGCGGCTCCCCTAGCAACCCGAGTGGTGGCGGGGCGGCAGGGTGGGCCTGGCGCTGAGGCTCGGGGGTCCCCAATGCCAGGCGTTGCGGCACCAGGCCCCTTGGGAGGGGCCCCTTGGGGGCCGACCTAGGGTAAAGGTTAGCTCCTGTAGGCCGGCAGGCACGATCCGCAGTCTGGGGCGAATGGAGGCGCGGTCGAAGATCAGGGCGCTGGCGAGCAGGAGAGTGGGCCCCAGCGTTTTGGCGCTGGGGGCCTTCGAAGGTCACCAGGGCAGGGAGGGCCCTGCCCATTCTCCCGCCCTGAATGATTGGCGGTACCTTAGCGGCCCGGGTGTGGGCGGGGCGGGGCGGGGCGGAACCGTGAGTCCGGCCTTGCGACTCGGAGGTCCCCAATCCCTGGCGTTCGGCAGCAGTCCCTTTGGGAGGGGCCCCTTGGGGGCCGACCTAGGGTTAGGGTTAGTCCCCAGGAGGCCGGCAGGCTCGATCCACCGGCTCTGCGGCGAATGGAGGGGTGGGCCAGGGTGAGGTCGCTGGCGAACGGAAGCGTGGGCCCCAACATTGTGGCTCGGTGGGCCTTCGAATGTGGCAGGGGGCTCGGAGGGCCCTGCTCGTTCTTCCGCCATGAAGGACCGGCAACGCCCCTAGCTCCCCGGGTGGCAGCGGAGGGCAGGGTCAGTCCGGCACTGGTGCTTGGGTTTCCCCAATCCCCAGCGTTGCGGCGCCAGGCCCCTTGGGAGGGGCGCCTCGGGGACTGTCCTAGGGTTAGGTTAAGCCCCAGGAGGCCAGCAGTCCCGATCCGCCGGCTGTGCAGTGAGCGGAGGGATTGACCGTGGTAGGGCGCAGTCGAGCGGTAGCGTGGTAGCCAGCGTTTTGGCGTGGGGGGCCTGCTTATTTCACCGGAGGCTCCGAGGGGCCCTGCCGGTTAGCCCGCCCTGAATGCCCGGCGGGGCTCCTAGCGGCCCGCGTGGCGGCGGGGTGGCAGGGTGAGCCCGGCGCTGGGGCTTGCGGGTCCCCAATCCCTGCCGTTGCGGCACCAAGCCTCTTGGGAGGGGCCACTCTGGGGCCCACCTAGGGTTAAGGTTAGCCCCGAGGAGCCCGGCAGGCCGGATCCGCCAGCTGTGTGGCTTGAGGGGGGGCGGGCCGAGGTGAGGGCGCTGTAGAGCGGGAGCGTGGGCCTCAGCGTTTTGGCGCGGGGGACCTACGAACGTCGCCGGGGGCTCGGAGGGCCCTGCCCGTTCCCCCACCCTGAATGACCGGCGGCGCCCCAAGTGGCCCGGGTAGCAGCGGAGGGGCAGGTTGAGTACATCGCTGGGGCTTGGGGGTCCTCAATCTCCGGCGTCGTGGCGCCAGGCCCTTTGGGAGTGCCCTTCGGGGGCCGACCTAGGGTTAGGGTTAGCCCCCAGGAGGCCGGCAGCCCCGATACGATGGCTGTGGGGCGAGCGGAGGGGTGGGCCGAGGTGAGGGCACTGGGGAGTGGGATTGTGGGCCCCTGCATTTTGGCGCTGGAGGCTTCAAATGTCTCCGGTTTCTCCAGGGCCCTGTCCGTTCTCCCACCCTGAGTGACCGGCGGCGCCCCTAGAGGCCCGGGTGGCAGCGTCGTGGGAGGGTGAGTCTGGCTCTGGGGCTTGGGGTCCCAGATCCCCGGCGTAGTGGCACCAGGACCCTTGGGAGGGGCCCCTGGGGGGCCGACCTAGGGTTAGGGTTAGCCCCAAGGAGACCGTCAGGCCCAATCCGCACACTGTGCGGCGAGCGGAGGTGCGGGCCGAAGTGAGGGCGCTGGGGAGCGGGAGCGTGGGCCCAAGCATTTTGGTGCGTGGGCCCTTAGATGTTCACTGGGATTCGGAGGGCCCTGCCCATTCTCCCGCCCTGAATGACCGGTGGCGCCCCTAGTTGCCTGGGTGCCAGCGGGGGTGGCAGGGTGAGTCCGGTGCTGGGGCTTGGGGGTCATCAATCCCCGGTGTTGTGGCGACAGGCCCCTTGGGAGGGGCCCCTCAGGGGCCAACCTAGGGTTAGGTTTAGCCCCCAGGAGCCCGGCAGGCCCAATCCGCCTGCTGAGCGGCGAGCAGAGGGGTGGGCCAAGGTGAGTGAGCTGGGGAGCGGGAGCGTGGGCCCAAGCGATTTGGAGCGGGGGGCCTTCGAAGGTCACCGGGGCTTGGAGGGCCCTACCCGTTCTCTCCCCTGAATGACCGGCGGCGCCCCTAGCGGCCCGGGTGATGGCGGGGCGGCAGGGTGAGTCCGGTGCTGAGGCTCGGGCTTCCCTATACCCGACGTTGCAGTGCCAGGCCCCTTGGGAAGGGCCCCTCTGGGGCCGATGTAGGGCTAGAATGAGCCCTCAGGAGGCCGGCAGGCCCAATCCACCGTCTTGAGGCAAATGGAGTCGCGGTCCTAGGCGAGGGCGCTGGCGAGCGGAGCGTGGGTCCCAGCGTTTTGGTGCTGGGGCCTTCAAAGTTCACCGGGGCTCAGAGGGCCCTGCCTGTTCTCCCGCCCAAAACGACCGGTGGCGCCCTAGCACCACTGGTGTCAGCGGGGCAGCAGGGTGAGTCCGGCATTACGACTCGAGGGTCCCCAATCCCCGGCGTTGTGGCGGCAGGCCCCTTCAGAGGGGCCCCTCTGGGGCCGACCTAGGATTAGAGTTAGCCCCCAGGAGGCCGGCAGGCCTGATCCGCCAGCTGTGCAGAGAGCGGAGGGGCCGGCTGAGGTGAGGGCGCTGGCGAGCTCCAGCGTGGGCCCTAGCGTTTCGGCGCGGATGGCCTTCCAAATCACCGGAGTCTCAAGGGCCCTGCCCATTCTCCCACCCTGAGGGACTAGCGATGCCCCAGTGGGCCCGATGTCGACGGGGTGGCAGGGTGAGTCCGGCGCTGCGGCTCGGGTGTCCCCAATCCCCGGCTTTGGTCACCAGTCCCCTTGGGAGGGGCCCCTCTGGGGCCAACCTAGGGTTAGGGTTAGCCCCCAGGAGGCCGGCAGGCCCCATACGCCAGCTGTGCGGCGAGCGGAGGGGCGGGCCACGGTGAGGGCACTGGCGAGCTGGAAGGTGGTACCCAAAGTTTTGGCGCCGGGGGCCCTCGAATGTCGCCGGGGACTCGGAGGGCCCTGCCCGTTCTCCCGCCCTGAATGAGTGGCGGCTCCCCTAGCAACCCGAGTGGTGGCGGGGCGGCAGGGTGGGCCTGGCGCTGAGGCTCGGGGGTCCCCAATGCCAGGCGTTGCGGCACCAGGCCCCTTGGGAGGGGCCCCTTGGGGGCCGACCTAGGGTAAAGGTTAGCTCCTGTAGGCCGGCAGGCAAGATCCGCAGTCTGGGGCGAATGGAGGCGCGGTCGAAGATCAGGGCGCTGGCGAGCAGGAGAGTGGGCCCCAGCGTTTTGGCGCTGGGGGCCTTCGAAGGTCACCGGGGCAGGGAGGGCCCTGCCCATTCTCCCGCCCTGAATGATTGGCGGTACCTTAGCGGCCCGGGTGTGGGCGGGGCGGGGCGGGGCGGAACCGTGAGTCCAGCCTTGCGACTCGGAGGTCCCCAATCCCTGGCGTTCGGCAGCAGTCCCTTTGGGAGGGGCCCCTTGGGGGCCGACCTAGGGTTAGGGTTAGTCCCCAGGAGGCCGGCAGGCTCGATCCACCGGCTCTGCGGCGAATGGAGGGGTGGGCCAGGGTGAGGTCGCTGGCGAACGGAAGCGTGGGCCCCAACATTGTGGGTCGGTGGGCCTTCGAATGTGGCAGGGGTCTCGGAGGGCCCTGCTCGTTCTTCCGCCATGAAGGACCGGCAACGCCCCTAGCTCCCCGGGTGGCAGCGGAGGGCAGGGTCAGTCCGGCACTGGTGCTTGGGTTTCCCCAATCCCCAGCGTTGCGGCGCCAGGCCCCTTGGGAGGGGCGCCTCGGGGACTGTCCTAGGGTTAGGTTAAGCCCCAGGAGGCCAGCAGTCCCGATCCGCCGGCTGTGCAGTGAGCGGAGGGATTGACCGTGGTAGGGCGCAGTCGAGCGGTAGCGTGGTAGCCAGCGTTTTGGCGTGGGGGGCCTTCTTATTTCACCGGAGGCTCCGAGGGCCCTGCCGGTTAGCCCGCCCTGAATGCCCGGCGGGGCTCCTAGCGGCCCGCGTGGCGGCGGGGTGGCAGGGTGAGCCCGGCGCTGGGGCTTGCGGGTCCCCAATCCCTGCCGTTGCGGCACCAAGCCTCTTGGGAGGGGCCACTCTGGGGCCCACCTAGGGTTAAGGTTAGCCCCGAGGAGCCCGGCAGGCCGGATCCGCCAGCTGTGTGGCTTGAGGGGGGGCGGGCCGAGGTGAGGGCGCTGTAGAGCGGGAGCGTGGGCCTCAGCGTTTTGGCGCGGGGGACCTACGAACGTCGCCGGGGGCTCGGAGGGCCCTGCCCGTTCCCCCACCCTGAATGACCGGCGGCGCCCCAAGTGGCCCGGGTAGCAGCGGAGGGGCAGGTTGAGTACATCGCTGGGGCTTGGGGGTCCTCAATCTCCGGCGTCGTGGCGCCAGGCCCTTTGGGAGTGCCCTTCGGGGGCCGACCTAGGGTTAGGGTTAGCCCCCAGGAGGCCGGCAGCCCCGATACGATGGCTGTGGGGCGAGCGGAGGGGTGGGCCGAGGTGAGGGCACTGGGAAGTGGGATTGTGGGCCCCTGCATTTTGGCGCTGGAGGCTTCAAATGTCTCCGGTTTCTCCAGGGCCCTGTCCGTTCTCCCACCCTGAGTGACCGGCGGCGACCCTAGAGGCCCGGGTGGCAGCGTCGTGGGAGGGTGAGTCTGGCTCTGGGGCTTGGGGTCCCAGATCCCCGGCGTAGTGGCACCAGGACCCTTGGGAGGGGCCCCTGGGGGGCCGACCTAGGGTTAGGGTTAGCCCCAAGGAGACCGTCAGGCCCAATCCGCACACTGTGCGGCGAGCGGAGGTGCGGGCCAAAGTGAGGGCGCTGGGGAGCGGGAGCGTGGGCCCAAGCATTTTGGTGCGTGGGCCCTTAGATGTTCACTGGGATTCGGAGGGCCCTGCCCATTCTCCCGCCCTGAATGACCGGTGGCGCCCCTAGTTGCCTGGGTGCCAGCGGGGGTGGCAGGGTGAGTCCGGTGCTGGGGCTTGGGGGTCATCAATCCCCGGTGTTGTGGCGACAGGCCCCTTGGGAGGGGCCCCTCAGGGGCCAACCTAGGGTTAGGTTTAGCCCCCAGGAGCCCGGCAGGCCCAATCCGCCTGCTGAGCGGCGAGCGGAGGGGTGGGCCAAGGTGAGTGAGCTGGGGAGCGGGAGCGTGGGCCCAAGCGATTTGGAGCGGGGGGCCTTCGAAGGTCACCGGGGCTTGGAGGGCCCTACCCGTTCTCTCCCCTGAATGACCGGCGGCGCCCCTAGCGGCCCGGGTGATGGCGGGGCGGCAGGGTGAGTCCGGTGCTGAGGCTCGGGCTTCCCTATACCCGACGTTGCAGTGCCAGGCCCCTTGGGAAGGGCCCCTCTGGGGCCGATGTAGGGCTAGAATGAGCCCTCAGGAGGCCGGCAGGCCCAATCCACCGTCTTGAGGCAAATGGAGTCGCGGTCCTAGGAGAGGGCGCTGGCGAGCGGAGCGTGGGTCCCAGCGTTTTGGTGCTGGGGCCTTCAAAGTTCACCGGGGCTCAGAGGGCCCTGCCTGTTCTCCCGCCCAAAACGACCGGTGGCGCCCTAGCACCACTGGTGTCAGCGGGGCAGCAGGGTGAGTCCGGCATTACGACTCGAGGGTCCCCAATCCCCGGCGTTGTGGCAGCAGGCCCCTTCAGAGGGGCCCCTCTGGGGCCGACCTAGGATTAGAGTTAGCCCCCAGGAGGCCGGCAGGCCTGATCCGCCAGCTGTGCAGAGAGCGGAGGGGCCGGCTGAGGTGAGGGCGCTGGCGAGCTCCAGCGTGGGCCCTAGCGTTTCGGCGCGGATGGCCTTCCAAATCACCGGAGTCTCGAGGGCCCTGCCCATTCTCCCACCCTGAGGGACTAGCGATGCCCCAGTGGGCCCGATGTCGACGGGGTGGCAGGGTGAGTCCGGCGCTGCGGCTCGGGTGTCCCCAATCCCCGGCTTTGGTCACCAGTCCCCTTGGGAGGGGCCCCTCTGGGGCCAACCTAGGGTTAGGGTTAGCCCCCAGGAGGCCGGCAGGCCCCATACGCCAGCTGTGCGGCGAGCGGAGGGGCGGGCCACGGTGAGGGCACTGGCGAGCTGGAAGGTGGTACCCAAAGTTTTGGCGCCGGGGGCCCTCGAATGTCGCCGGGGACTCGGAGGGCCCTGCCCGTTCTCCCGCCCTGAATGAGTGGCGGCTCCCCTAGCAACCCGAGTGGTGGCGGGGCGGCAGGGTGGGCCTGGCGCTGAGGCTCGGGGGTCCCCAATGCCAGGCGTTGCGGCACCAGGCCCCTTGGGAGGGGCCCCTTGGGGGCCGACCTAGGGTAAAGGTTAGCTCCTGTAGGCCGGCAGGCACGATCCGCAGTCTGGGGCGAATGGAGGCGCGGTCGAAGATCAGGGCGCTGGCGAGCAGGAGAGTGGGCCCCAGCGTTTTGGCGCTGGGGGCCTTCGAAGGTCACCGGGGCAGGGAGGGCCCTGCCCATTCTCCCGCCCTGAATGATTGGCGGTACCTTAGCGGCCCGGGTGTGGGCGGGGCGGGGCGGGGCGGAACCGTGAGTCAGGCCTTGCGACTCCGAGGTCCCCAATCCCTGGCGTTCGGCGGCAGTCCCTTTGGGAGGGGCCCCTTGGGGGCCGACCTAGGGTTAGGGTTAGTCCCCAGGAGGCCGGCAGGCTCGATCCACCGGCTCTGCGGCGAATGGAGGGGTGGGCCAGGGTGAGGTCGCTGGCGAACGGAAGCGTGGGCCCCAACATTGTGGGTCGGTGGGCCTTCGAATGTGGCAGGGGTCTCGGAGGGCCCTGCTCGTTCTTCCGCCATGAAGGACCGGCAACGCCCCTCGCTCCCCGGGTGGCAGCGGAGGGCAGGGTCAGTCGGGCACTGGTGCTTGGGTTTCCCCAATCCCCAGCGTTGCGGCGCCAGGCCCCTTGGGAGGGGCGCCTCGGGGACTGTCCTAGGGTTAGGTTAAGCCCCAGGAGGCCAGCAGTCCCGATCCGCCGGCTGTGCAGTGAGCGGAGGGATTGACCGTGGTAGGGCGCAGTCGAGCGGTAGCGTGGTAGCCAGCGTTTTGGCGTGGGGGGCCTTCTTATTTCACCGGAGGCTCCGAGGGCCCTGCCGGTTAGCCCGCCCTGAATGCCCGGCGGGGCTCCTAGCGGCCCGCGTGGCGGCGGGGTGGCAGGGTGAGCCCGGCGCTGGGGCTTGCGGGTCCCCAATCCCTGCCGTTGCGGCACCAAGCCTCTTGGGAGGGGCCACTCTGGGGCCCACCTAGGGTTAAGGTTAGCCCCGAGGAGCCCGGCAGGCCGGATCCGCCAGCTGTGTGGCTTGAGGGGGGGCGGGCCGAGGTGAGGGCGCTGTAGAGCGGGAGCGTGGGCCTCAGCGTTTTGGCGCGGGGGACCTACGAACGTCGCCGGGGGCTCGGAGGGCCCTGCCCGTTCCCCCACCCTGAATGACCGGCGGCGCCCCAAGTGGCCCGGGTAGCAGCGGAGGGGCAGGTTGAGTACATCGCTGGGGCTTGGGGGTCCTCAATCTCCGGCGTCGTGGCGCCAGGCCCTTTGGGAGTGCCCTTCGGGGGCCGACCTAGGGTTAGGGTTAGCCCCCAGGAGGCCGGCAGCCCCGATACGATGGCTGTGGGGCGAGCGGAGGGGTGGGCCGAGGTGAGGGCACTGGGGAGTGGGATTGTGGGCCCCTGCATTTTGGCGCTGGAGGCTTCAAATGTCTCCGGTTTCTCCAGGGCCCTGTCCGTTCTCCCACCCTGAGTGACCGGCGGCGCCCCTAGAGGCCCGGGTGGCAGCGTCGTGGGAGGGTGAGTCTGGCTCTGGGGCTTGGGGTCCCAGATCCCCGGCGTAGTGGCACCAGGACCCTTGGGAGGGGCCCCTGGGGGGCCGACCTAGGGTTAGGGTTAGCCCCAAGGAGACCGTCAGGCCCAATCCGCACACTGTGCGGCGAGCGGAGGTGCGGGCCGAAGTGAGGGCGCTGGGGAGCGGGAGCGTGGGCCCAAGCATTTTGGTGCGTGGGCCCTTAGATGTTCACTGGGATTCGGAGGGCCCTGCCCATTCTCCCGCCCTGAATGACCGGTGGCGCCCCTAGTTGCCTGGGTGCCAGCGGGGTGGCAGGGTGAGTCCGGTGCTGGGGCTTGGGGGTCATCAATCCCCGGTGTTGTGGCGACAGGCCCCTTGGGAGGGGCCCCTCAGGGGCCAACCTAGGGTTAGGTTTAGCCCCCAGGAGCCCGGCAGGCCCAATCCGCCTGCTGAGCGGCGAGCGGAGGGGTGGGCCAAGGTGAGTGAGCTGGGGAGCAGGAGCGTGGGCCCAAGCGATTTGGAGCGGGGGGCCTTCGAAGGTCACCGGGGCTTGGAGGGCCCTACCCGTTCTCTCCCCTGAATGACCGGCGGCGCCCCTAGCGGCCCGGGTGATGGCGGGGCGGCAGGGTGAGTCCGGTGCTGAGGCTCGGGCTTCCCTATACCCGACGTTGCAGTGCCAGGCCCCTTGGGAAGGGCCCCTCTGGGGCCGATGTAGGGCTAGAATGAGCCCTCAGGAGGCCGGCAGGCCCAATCCACCGTCTTGAGGCAAATGGAGTCGCGGTCCTAGGTGAGGGCGCTGGCGAGCGGAGCGTGGGTCCCAGCGTTTTGGTGCTGGGGCCTTCAAAGTTCACCGGGGCTCAGAGGGCCCTGCCTGTTCTCCCGCCCAAAACGACCGGTGGCGCCCTAGCACCACTGGTGTCAGCGGGGCAGCAGGGTGAGTCCGGCATTACGACTCGAGGGTCCCCAATCCCCGGCGTTGTGGCGGCAGGCCCCTTCAGAGGGGCCCCTCTGGGGCCGACCTAGGATTAGAGTTAGCCCCCAGGAGGCCGGCAGGCCTGATCCGCCAGCTGTGCGGAGAGCGGAGGGGCCGGCTGAGGTGAGGGCGCTGGCGAGCTCCAGCGTGGGCCCTAGCGTTTCGGCGCGGATGGCCTTCCAAATCACCGGAGTCTCGAGGGCCCTGCCCATTCTCCCACCCTGAGGGACTAGCGATGCCCCAGTGGGCCCGATGTCGACGGGGTGGCAGGGTGAGTCCGGCGCTGCGGCTCGGGTGTCCCCAATCCCCGGCTTTGGTCACCAGTCCCCTTGGGAGGGGCCCCTCTGGGGCCAACCTAGGGTTAGGGTTAGCCCCCAGGAGGCCGGCAGGCCCCATACGCCAGCTGTGCGGCGAGCGGAGGGGCGGGCCACGGTGAGGGCACTGGCGAGCTGGAAGGTGGTACCCAAAGTTTTGGCGCCGGGGGCCCTCGAATGTCGCCGGGGACTCGGAGGGCCCTGCCCGTTCTCCCGCCCTGAATGAGTGGCGGCTCCCCTAGCAACCCGAGTGGTGGCGGGCGGCAGGGTGGGCCTGGCGCTGAGGCTCGCGGGTCCCCAATGCCAGGCGTTGCAGCACCAGGCCCCTTGGGAGGGGCCCCTTGGGGGCCGACCTAGGGTAAAGGTTAGCTCCTGTAGGCCGGCAGGCACGATCCGCAGTCTGGGGCGAATGGAGGCGCGGTCGAAGATCAGGGCGCTGGCGAGCAGGAGAGTGGGCCCCAGCGTTTTGGCGCTGGGGGCCTTCGAAGGTCACCGGGGCAGGGAGGGCCCTGCCCATTCTCCCGCCCTGAATGATTGGCGGGACCCTAGCGGCCCGGGTGTGGGCGGGGCAGGGCGGAACCGTGAGTCCAGCCTTGCGACTCGGAGGTCCCCAATCCCTGGCGTTCGGCGGCAGTCCCTTTGGGAGGGGCCCCTTGGGGGCCGACCTAGGGTTAGGGTTAGTCCCCAGGAGGCCGGCAGGCTCGATCCACCGGCTCTGCGGCGAATGGAGGGGTGGGCCAGGGTGAGGTCGCTGGCGAACGGAAGCGTGGGCCCCAACATTGTGGCTCGGTGGGCCTTCGAATGTGGCAGGGGTCTCGGAGGGCCCTGCTCGTTCTTCCGCCATGAAGGACCGGCAACGCCCCTAGCTCCCCGGGTGGCAGCGGAGGGCAGGGTCAGTCCGGCACTGGTGCTTGGGTTTCCCCAATCCCCAGCGTTGCGGCGCCAGGCCCCTTGGGAGGGGCGCCTCGGGGACTGTCCTAGGGTTAGGTTAAGCCCCAGGAGGCCAGCAGTCCCGATCCGCCGGCTGTGCAGTGAGCGGAGGGATTGACCGTGGTAGGGCGCAGTCGAGCGGTAGCGTGGTAGCCAGCGTTTTGGCGTGGGGGGCCTTCTTATTTCACCGGAGGCTCCGAGGGCCCTGCCGGTTAGCCCGCCCTGAATGCCCGGCGGCGCTCCTAGCGGCCCGCGTGGCGGCGGGGTGGCAGGGTGAGCCCGGCGCTGGGGCTTGCGGGTCCCCAATCCCTGCTGTTGCGGCACCAAGCCTCTTGGGAGGGGCCACTCTGGGGCCCACCTAGGGTTAAGGTTAGCCCCGAGGAGCCCGGCAGGCCGGATCCGCCAGCTGTGTGGCTTGAGGGGGGGCGGGCCGAGGTGAGGGCGCTGTAGAGCGGGAGCGTGGGCCTCAGCGTTTTGGCGCGGGGGACCTACGAACGTCACCGGGGGCTCGGAGGGCCCTGCCCGTTCCCCCACCCTGAATGACCGGCGGCGCCCCAAGTGGCCCGGGTAGCAGCGGAGGGGCAGGTTGAGTACATCGCTGGGGCTTGGGGGTCCTCAATCTCCGGCGTCGTAGCGCCAGGCCCTTTGGGAGTGCCCTTCGGGGGCCGACCTAGGGTTAGGGTTAGCCCCCAGGAGGCCGGCAGCCCCGATACGATGGCTGTGGGGCGAGCGGAGGGGTGGGCCGAGGTGAGGGCACTGGGGAGTGGGATTGTGGGCCCCTGCATTTTGGCGCTGGAGGCTTCAAATGTCTCCGGTTTCTCCAGGGCCCTGTCCGTTCTCCCGCCCTGAATGACCGGCGGCGCCCCTAGAGGCCCGGGTGGCAGCGTTGTGGGAGGGTGAGTCTGGCTCTGGGGCTTGGGGTCCCAGATCCCCGGCGTAGTGGCACCAGGACCCTTGGGAGGGGCCCCTGGGGGGCCGACCTAGGGTTAGGGTTAGCCCCAAGGAGACCGTCAGGCCCAATCCGCACACTGTGCGGCGAGCGGAGGTGCGGGCCGAAGTGAGGGCGCTGGGGAGCGGGAGTGTGGGCCCAAGCATTTTGGTGCGTGGGCCCTTAGATGTTCACTGGGATTCGGAGGGCCCTGCCCATTGTCCCGCCCTGAATGACCAGTGGCGCCCCTAGTTGCCTGGGTGCCAGCGGGGTGGCAGGGTGAGTCCGGTGCTGGGGCTTGGGGGTCATCAATCCCCGGTGTTGTGGCGACAGGCCCCTTGGGAGGGGCCCCGCAGGGGCCAACCTAGGGTTAGGTTTAGCCCCCAGGAGCCCGGCAGGCCCAATCCGCCTGCTGAGCGGCGAGCAGAGTGGTGGGCCAAGGTGAGTGAGCTGGGGAGCGGGAGCGTGGGCCCAAGCGTTTTGGAGCGGGGGGCCTTCGAAGGTCACCGGGGCTTGGAGGGCCCTACCCGTTCTCTGGCCTGAATGACCGGCGGCGCCCCTAGTGGCCCGGGTGATGGCGGGGCGGCAGGGTGAGTCCGGTGCTGAGGCTCGGGCTTCCCTATACCCGACGTTGCAGTGCCAGGCCCCTTGGGAAGGGCCCCTCTGGGGCCGATGTAGGGCTAGAATGAGCCCTCAGGAGGCCGGCAGGCCCAATCCACCGTCTTGAGGCAAATGGAGTCGCGGTCCTAGGTGAGGGCGCTGGCGAGCGGAGCGTGGGTCCCAGCGTTTTGGTGCTGGGGCCTTCAAAGTTCACCGGGGCTCAGAGGGCCCTGCCTGTTCTCCCGCCCAAAACGACCGGTGGCGCCCTAGCACCACTGGTGTCAGCGGGGCAGCAGGGTGAGTCCGGCATTACGACTCGAGGGTCCCCAATCCCCGGCGATGTGGCGGCAGGCCCCTTCAGAGGGGCCCCTCTGGGGCCGACCTAGGATTAGAGTTAGCCCCCAGGAGGCCGGCAGGCCTGATCCGCCAGCTGTGCAGAGAGCGGAGGGGCCGGCTGAGGTGAGGGCGCTGGCGAGCTCCAGCGTGGGCCCTAGCGTTTCGGCGCGGATGGCCTTCCAAATCACCGGAGTCTCGAGGGCCCTGCCCATTCTCCCACCCTGAGGGACTAGCGATGCCCCAGTGGGCCCGATGTCGACGGGGTGGCAGGGTGAGTCCGGCGCTGCGGCTCGGGTGTCCCCAATCCCCGGCTTTGGTCACCAGTCCCCTTGGGAGGGGCCCCTCTGGGGCCAACCTAGGGTTAGGGTTAGCCCCCAGGAGGCCGGCAGGCCCCATACGCCAGCTGTGCGGCGAGCGGAGGGGCGGGCCACGGTGAGGGCACTGGCGAGCTGGAAGGTGGTACCCAAAGTTTTGGCGCCGGGGGCCCTCGAATGTCGCCGGGGACTCGGAGGGCCCTGCCCGTTCTCCCGCCCTGAATGAGTGGCGGCTCCCCTAGCAACCCGAGTGGTGGCGGGCGGCAGGGTGGGCCTGGCGCTGAGGCTCGCGGGTCCCCAATGCCAGGCGTTGCGGCACCAGGCCCCTTGGGAGGGGCCCCTTGGGGGCCGACCTAGGGTAAAGGTTAGCTCCTGTAGGCCGGCAGGCACGATCCGCAGTCTGGGGCGAATGGAGGCGCGGTCGAAGATCAGGGCGCTGGCGAGCAGGAGAGTGGGCCCCAGCGTTTTGGCGCTGGGGGCCTTCGAAGGTCACCGGGGCAGGGAGGGCCCTGCCCATTCTCCCGCCCTGAATGATTGGCGGTACCTTAGCGGCCCGGGTGTGGGCGGGGCGGGGCGGGGCGGAACCGTGAGTCCAGCCTTGCGACTCGGAGGTCCCCAATCCCTGGCGTTCGGCGGCAGTCCCTTTGGGAGGGGCCCCTTGGGGGCCGACCTAGGATTAGGGTTAGTCCCCAGGAGGCCGGCAGGCTCGATCCACCGGCTCTGCGGCGAATGGAGGGGTGGGCCAGGGTGAGGTCGCTGGCGAACGGAAGCGTGGGCCCCAACATTGTGGCTCGGTGGGCCTTCGAATGTGGCAGGGGGCTCGGAGGGCCCTGCTCGTTCTTCCGCCATGAAGGACCGGCAACGCCCCTAGCTCCCCGGGTGGCAGCGGTGGGCAGGGTCAGTCCGGCACTTTTGCTTGGGTTTCCCCAATCCCCAGCGTTGCGGCCCTAGGCCCCTTGGGAGGGGCGCCTCGGGGACTGTCCTAGGGTTAGGTTAAGCCCCAGGAGGCCAGCAGTCCCGATCCGCCGGCTGTGCAGTGAGCGGAGGGATTGACCGTGGTAGGGCGCAGTCGAGCGGTAGCGTGGTAGCCAGCGTTTTGGCGTGGGGGGCCTTCTTATTTCACCGGAGGCTCCGAGGGCCCTGCCGGTTAGCCCGCCCTGAATGCCCGGCGGCTCTCCTAGCGGCCCGCGTGGCGGCGGGGTGGCAGGGTGAGCCCGGCGCTGGGGCTTGCGGGTCCCCAATCCCTGCCGTTGCGGCACCAAGCCTCTTGGGAGGGGCCACTCTGGGGCCCACCTAGGGTTAAGGTTAGCCCCGAGGAGCCCGGCAGGCCGGATCCGCCAGCTGTGTGGCTTGAGGGGGGGCGGGCCGAGGTGAGGGCGCTGTAGAGCGGGAGCGTGGGCCTCAGCGTTTTGGCGCGGGGGACCTACGAACGTCACCGGGGGCTCGGAGGGCCCTGCCCGTTCCCCCACCCTGAATGACCGGCGGCGCCCCAAGTGGCCCGGGTAGCAGCGGAGGGGCAGGTTGAGTACATCGCTGGGGCTTGGGGGTCCTCAATCTCCGGCGTCGTAGCGCCAGGCCCTTTGGGAGTGCCCTTCGGGGGCCGACCTAGGGTTAGGGTTAGCCCCCAGGAGGCCGGCAGCCCCGATACGATGGCTGTGGGGCGAGCGGAGGGGTGGGCCGAGGTGAGGGCACTGGGGAGTGGGATTGTGGGCCCCTGCATTTTGGCGCTGGAGGCTTCAAATGTCTCCGGTTTCTCCAGGGCCCTGTCCGTTCTCCCGCCCTGAATGACCGGCGGCGCCCCTAGAGGCCCGGGTGGCAGCGTTGTGGGAGGGTGAGTCTGGCTCTGGGGCTTGGGGTCCCAGATCCCCGGCGTAGTGGCACCAGGACCCTTGGGAGGGGCCCCTGGGGGGCCGACCTAGGGTTAGGGTTAGCCCCAAGGAGACCGTCAGGCCCAATCCGCACACTGTGCGGCGAGCGGAGGTGCGGGCCGAAGTGAGGGCGCTGGGGAGCGGGAGTGTGGGCCCAAGCATTTTGGTGCGTGGGCCCTTAGATGTTCACTGGGATTCGGAGGGCCCTGCCCATTGTCCCGCCCTGAATGACCAGTGGCGCCCCTAGTTGCCTGGGTGCCAGCGGGGTGGCAGGGTGAGTCCGGTGCTGGGGCTTGGGGGTCATCAATCCCCGGTGTTGTGGCGACAGGCCCCTTGGGAGGGGCCCCGCAGGGGCCAACCTAGGGTTAGGTTTAGCCCCCAGGAGCCCGGCAGGCCCAATCCGCCTGCTGAGCGGCGAGCAGAGGGGTGGGCCAAGGTGAGTGAGCTGGGGAGCGGGAGCGTGGGCCCAAGCGTTTTGGAGCGGGGGGCCTTCGAAGGTCACCGGGGCTTGGAGGGCCCTACCCGTTCTCTGGCCTGAATGACCGGCGGCGCCCCTAGTGGCCCGGGTGATGGCGGGGCGGCAGGGTGAGTCCGGTGCTGAGGCTCGGGCTTCCCTATACCCGACGTTGCAGTGCCAGGCCCCTTGGGAAGGGCCCCTCTGGGGCCGATGTAGGGCTAGAATGAGCCCTCAGGAGGCCGGCAGGCCCAATCCACCGTCTTGAGGCAAATGGAGTCGCGGTCCTAGGTGAGGGCGCTGGCGAGCGGAGCGTGGGTCCCAGCGTTTTGGTGCTGGGGCCTTCAAAGTTCACCGGGGCTCAGAGGGCCCTGCCTGTTCTCCCGCCCAAAACGACCGGTGGCGCCCTAGCACCACTGGTGTCAGCGGGGCAGCAGGGTGAGTCCGGCATTACGACTCGAGGGTCCCCAATCCCCGGCGATGTGGCGGCAGGCCCCTTCAGAGGGGCCCCTCTGGGGCCGACCTAGGATTAGAGTTAGCCCCCAGGAGGCCGGCAGGCCTGATCCGCCAGCTGTGCAGAGAGCGGAGGGGCCGGCTGAGGTGAGGGCGCTGGCGAGCTCCAGCGTGGGCCCTAGCGTTTCGGCGCGGATGGCCTTCCAAATCACCGGAGTCTCAAGGGCCCTGCCCATTCTCCCACCCTGAGGGACTAGCGATGCCCCAGTGGGCCCGATGTCGACGGGGTGGCAGGGTGAGTCCGGCGCTGCGGCTCGGGTGTCCCCAATCCCCGGCTTTGGTCACCAGTCCCCTTGGGAGGGGCCCCTCTGGGGCCAACCTAGGGTTAGGGTTAGCCCCCAGGAGGCCGGCAGGCCCCATACGCCAGCTGTGCGGCGAGCAGAGGGGCGGGCCACGGTGAGGGCACTGGCGAGCTGGAAGGTGGTACCCAAAGTTTTGGCGCCGGGGGCCCTCGAATGTCGCCGGGGACTCGGAGGGCCCTGCCCGTTCTCCCGCCCTGAATGAGTGGCGGCTCCCCTAGCAACCCGAGTGGTGGCGGGCGGCAGGGTGGGCCTGGCGCTGAGGCTCGCGGGTCCCCAATGCCAGGCGTTGCGGCACCAGGCCCCTTGGGAGGGGCCCCTTGGGGGCCGACCTAGGGTAAAGGTTAGCTCCTGTAGGCCGGCAGGCACGATCCGCAGTCTGGGGCGAATGGAGGCGCGGTCGAAGATCAGGGCGCTGGCGAGCAGGAGAGTGGGCCCCAGCGTTTTGGCGCTGGGGGCCTTCGAAGGTCACCGGGGCAGGGAGGGCCCTGCCCATTCTCCCGCCCTGAATGATTGGCGGTACCTTAGCGGCCCGGGTGTGGGCGGGGCGGGGCGGGGCGGAACCGTGAGTCCAGCCTTGCGACTCGGAGGTCCCCAATCCCTGGCGTTCGGCGGCAGTCCCTTTGGGAGGGGCCCCTTGGGGGCCGACCTAGGATTAGGGTTAGTCCCCAGGAGGCCGGCAGGCTCGATCCACCGGCTCTGCGGCGAATGGAGGGGTGGGCCAGGGTGAGGTCGCTGGCGAACGGAAGCGTGGGCCCCAACATTGTGGCTCGGTGGGCCTTCGAATGTGGCAGGGGGCTCGGAGGGCCCTGCTCGTTCTTCCGCCATGAAGGACCGGCAACGCCCCTAGCTCCCCGGGTGGCAGCGGTGGGCAGGGTCAGTCCGGCACTTTTGCTTGGGTTTCCCCAATCCCCAGCGTTGCGGCCCTAGGCCCCTTGGGAGGGGCGCCTCGGGGACTGTCCTAGGGTTAGGTTAAGCCCCAGGAGGCCAGCAGTCCCGATCCGCCGGCTGTGCAGTGAGCGGAGGGATTGACCGTGGTAGGGCGCAGTCGAGCGGTAGCGTGGTAGCCAGCGTTTTGGCGTGGGGGGCCTTCTTATTTCACCGGAGGCTCCGAGGGCCCTGCCGGTTAGCCCGCCCTGAATGCCCGGCGGCGCTCCTAGCGGCCCGCGTGGCGGCGGGGTGGCAGGGTGAGCCCGGCGCTGGGGCTTGCGGGTCCCCAATCCCTGCCGTTGCGGCACCAAGCCTCTTGGGAGGGGCCACTCTGGGGCCCACCTAGGGTTAAGGTTAGCCCCGAGGAGCCCGGCAGGCCGGATCCGCCAGCTGTGTGGCTTGAGGGGGGGCGGGCCGAGGTGAGGGCGCTGTAGAGCGGGAGCGTGGGCCTCAGCGTTTTGGCGCGGGGGACCTACGAACGTCACCGGGGGCTCGGAGGGCCCTGCCCGTTCCCCCAGCCTGAATGACCGGCGGCGCCCCAAGTGGCCCGGGTAGCAGCGGAGGGGCAGGTTGAGTACATCGCTGGGGCTTGGAGGTCCTCAATCTCTGGCGTCGTGGCGCCAGGCCCTTTGGGAGTGCCCTTCGGGGGCCGACCTAGGGTTAGGTTTAGCCCCCAGGAGCCCGGCAGGCCCAATCCGCCTGCTGAGCGGCGAGCGGAGGGGTGGGCCAAGGTGAGTGAGCTGGGGAGCGGGAGCGTGGGCCCAAGCGATTTGGAGCGGGGGGCCTTCGAAGGTCACCGGGGTTTGGAGGGCCCTACCCGTTCTCTCCCCTGAATGACCGGCGGCGCCCCTAGCGGCCCGGGTGATGGCGGGGCGGCAGGGTGAGTCAGGTGCTGAGGCTCGGGCTTCCCTATACCCGACGTTGCAGTGCCAGGCCCCTTGGGAAGGGCCCCTCTGGGGCCGATGTAGGGCTAGAATGAGCCCTCAGGAGGCCGGCAGGCCCAATCCACCGTCTTGAGGCAAATGGAGTCGCGGTCCTAGGTGAGGGCGCTGGCGAGCGGAGCGTGGGTCCCAGCGTTTTGGTGCTGGGGCCTTCAAAGTTCACCGGGGCTCAGAGGGCCCTGCCTGTTCTCCCGCCCAAAACGACCGGTGGCGCCCTAGCACCACTGGTGTCAGCGGGGCAGCAGGGTGAGTCCGGCATTACGACTCGAGGGTCCCCAATCCCCGGCGTTGTGGCGGCAGGCCCCTTCAGAGGGGCCCCTCTGGGGCCGACCTAGGATTAGAGTTAGCCCCCAGGAGGCCGGCAGGCCTGATCCGCCAGCTGTGCAGAGAGCGGAGGGGCCGGCTGAGGTGAGGGCGCTGGCGAGCTCCAGCGTGGGCCCTAGCGTTTCGGCGCGGATGGCCTTCCAAATCACCGGAGTCTCGAGGGCCCTGCCCATTCTCCCACCCTGAGGGAGTAGCGATGCCCCAGTGGGCCCGATGTCGACGGGGTGGCAGGGTGAGTCCGGCGCTGCGGCTCGGGTGTCCCCAATCCCCGGCTTTGGTCACCAGTCCCCTTGGGAGGGGCCCCTCTGGGGCCAACCTAGGGTTAGGGTTAGCCCCCAGGAGGCCGGCAGGCCCCATACGCCAGCTGTGCGGCGAGCGGAGGGGCGGGCCACGGTGAGGGCACTGGCGAGCTGGAAGGTGGTACCCAAAGTTTTGGCGCCGGGGACCCTCGAATGTCGCCGGGGACTCGGAGGGCCCTGCCCGTTCTCCCGCCCTGAATGAGTGGCGGCTCCCCTAGCAACCCGAGTGGTGGCGGGGCGGCAGGGTGGGCCTGGCGCTGAGGCTCGGGGGTCCCCAATGCCAGGCGTTGCGGCACCAGGCCCCTTGGGAGGGGCCCCTTGGGGGCCGACCTAGGGTAAAGGTTAGCTCCTGTAGGCCGGCAGGCACGATCCGCAGTCTGGGGCGAATGGAGGCGCGGTCGAAGATCAGGGCGCTGGCGAGCAGGAGAGTGGGCCCCAGCGTTTTGGCGCTGGGGGCCTTCGAAGGTCACCGGGGCAGGGAGGGCCCTGCCCATTCTCCCGCCCTGAATGATTGGCGGTACCTTAGCGGCCCGGGTGTGGGCGGGGCGGGGCGGGGCGGAACCGTGAGTCCAGCCTTGCGACTCGGAGGTCCCCAATCCCTGGCGTTCGGCGGCAGTCCCTTTCGGAGGGGCCCCTTGGGGGCCGACCTAGGGTTAGGGTTAGTCCCCAGGAGGCCGGCAGGCTCGATCCACCGGCTCTGCGGCGAATGGAGGGGTGGGCCAGGGTGAGGTCGCTGGCGAACGGAAGCGTGGGCCCCAACATTGTGGGTCGGTGGGCCTTCGAATGTGGCAGGGGGCTCGGAGGGCCCTGCTCGTTCTTCCGCCATGAAGGACCGGCAACGCCCCTCGCTCCCCGGGTGGCAGCGGAGGGCAGGGTCAGTCCGGCACTGGTGCTTGGGTTTCCCCAATCCCCAGCGTTGCGGCGCCAGGCCCCTTGGGAGGGGCGCCTCGGGGACTGTCCTAGGGTTAGGTTAAGCCCCAGGAGGCCAGCAGTCCCGATCCGCCAGCTGTGCAGTGAGCGGAGGGATTGACCGTGGTAGGGCGCAGTCGAGCGGTAGCGTGGTAGCCAGCGTTTTGGCGTGGGGGGCCTTCTTATTTCACCGGAGGCTCCGAGGGCCCTGCCGGTTAGCCCGCCCTGAATGCCCGGCGGCGCTCCTAGCGGCCCGCGTGGCGGCGGGGTGGCAGGGTGAGCCCGGCGCTGGGGCTTGCGGGTCCCCAATCCCTGCCGTTGCGGCACCAAGCCTCTTGGGACGGGCCACTCTGGGGCCCACCTAGGGTTAAGGTTAGCCCCGAGGAGCC
>NW_028273765.1:0-117103 GCF_024610735.1 Ursus americanus | reverse complement strand
CATTTCTGCACTATGAGAGTCTCTCGTGACATTTAGACTTTTTTTCAAGCCCAGCTAGCAACTCTGTAATTGTCATCCTGAGTTCCAGCTCTGACATCTTACTTAAAACCGTATGCATTAGATCAGTGGCAGAGAGGGTTACCTCTGGCTCTTTCTTTTGCCGTGAATCCCTCCCTCTAGTCACTTTCCCCGGAGAAGAATGGATGGGGGAGAGAGAGATTAGGATCTCACAGGGTGGACAAAACAGGGTGAGCCACTTCGTCCCGAATGTCTGTTGGTCTGTGTGTTGGAAGTCACTAAATCCCAAAACGGTAAAGAAAGCCAAACTCCTATATACACAGAAATCAAATTGAATATAGCGACAGAAATCCAAAAATGAAGAATATGTGTATAAAATGTCAATGTAAAAAATGAAAGTTAAGAAAAGATTGAAAAATGAAGAGTCGCTAAAAGAAAAAGAAAAAGTAGTTGGAAAGGGAAAAAAGACAAAAAAAAAAAAACGAAATGGAAAATGTTGAATGGAGAGAGAAATGAATGATGAGAAAAAGCCTCGAGCTCTAGGTGCTGTTTTCCCCTAGCGCTGGAGTTTGGCCGTCCTCTTTGGTCTGTAAACTTGCTGTTCACTTGTTGTTTCACCTCGTATTCGGGGGGCAGGGGCCTAGTGCCCTGTTTCGCAGGTGTTTTTGCCTGGACGGGGATGCACTGCCCCTTGCCAGGGGGCCCGGTGGGGCTCAGGGTCAGCGGGTTGCTCTGTGTGCCTTGCGTTCCCAGAGGGCTTTCCCCGCCTCTTGAGAGGGTGAGAATAAAAACGGCCGCCCGCATCTGTAGGCGCGGAGGTGTGATGCTGTTGTGCGCCAAGTTGTGTAGACGTCTGCGGTGCTCCCCACACCAAAGGTCCTGAGGGAAGGCGGAGGGTCACAGCATTCCTGTCCTTTGCAGGGCTCCCAGACGGAGAGCTTCTGATCAAGTGGACTCCCCGTCAAGTGACTTGGTGCGAGGAGAGGGATCTCTCCCTTCTCCTCACTTGGGTCTCGAGCAGGAAGCGTAGGCACTGCTCTCACAACAACTGAACCGGAGGGTTATCGGGAATCGGGGCTGGCAGGGGCAGGGGGTCGCTGCTGGAGGAGCCTGAGGGGTGTGGAGGGGCTATGCCCAGTGCCAAAGCCGCCGGTTGAGGCTCTGTCCATCCTGCAGCTTCCATGAGCACCCAGTGTGCTTTGGAAATGAGGAGGTCGTGGAATATAGGTGAGGTTCAGTGGGGTGGAACCCGGAGCCGACGACCAGGAGAGAATTCTTGAGACGTCTTTGGTGCAAAACTGGTGGTTTATGACAGGACCCGTGGCAGAAAGAGCTGCTGCTCTGGCTTGTGAGGGGTGGCTGATGATAAGACTATGGGGTTGGGGGAAGGGAAGGAAAAAGGGAGGTTGAGATAATACTTGCATATGTTAAAGAAGACTCCCAAGGTACAGAGGCCTTGCCATTGTCTAGGGAAGGTGGTTTTGCCCTCTAGCAAGGCATGAACATTAAGACGGTTGGGAACTTCCTGGAGGCTGCAGATTAGAAGGACATTTCATTGTATCGACTTTCCCTTCAGGAAGCTAAGTAACTGATAGAAAGGCTTGGTTCTTGGAAAGTGCTAAGACATTGGGAAACTGAGGGAGACTTAAGTCTTGCAGGATTGTGGTGTCTATAGGTGAACTATTTCTTTGCCCTTTAGGGCAGCCGGGAGTGCCTGAGGAATGTCACGTCCACCCCATGGTGGGGGGTGGGGGTGGGGTGTCAGTTCCGGCTTTGTCCTCAGCTAGCCTTCTCTTGCCTCCTCAGTAAAGGTCCCTCCTGTTCACAGAGGTTCAAGCAGTTCTCGCTGTTGCCACCTAGTGGACATATGGATGAACACATTCAGGTCATGTCTGTGACTCCCTGAGCTGAGCGGCCCTGAGAGGTTGGTTCCTTCCTGCGAGGAGAGGGCCCAAAAAGGATGGACCCGGAGCAAGCAAGACAAGTGTGGCCCGGCCGACGCCCCTCTGCTGGCCTGGAAGCAGGACCCGGTTGCTCTACTTAGAAGCTGAGTTCTAGAGCAAGAGGGGCTGGAGTGGCTGGGGTGTGTCCCGGGACGGGGTCTGGATGAGGGGTGTTCCAGGACGGGGGTGGGGGGGGGGTGGGGGGGCAGGGCTGCTTGTGGAGGGAGGATCCATGAGGGCGGTATGGACAGGCTCTTCCGTGCTCCATGGGTCCCGCCCAGGTAGCCTGATGGCCTCACTGCTGGCTTGTCTTCCTCGTGATTTCAGGGTTCATCTCTAGTCTCCGGGGACCCTCCTTTCCCGAGCAAGGCTCCACGGAAAGAAAGAGAGTATAGCTAGAGGACCCTGCAGCCAATACTCCCAACAGTGGGACTAGCGTGTGTTCCAGAAATTGTGCTTTTAGGAAACAGCCCTAAAGCACAAGAGATTTACGGCACATTGTGCTCTTCACTTTAAGGAGGAGACTCAAAGAATTGGAGAGGTCTCAGTTGTTGGGCAGGTGGTGCTGCTGAGTAAATGATGTGTAGCTCCTGAAAATGCAGAAGGGGACAGGAGAGGAGTAGCAGTGCCTGTCCACTGTGGGGACCTCAGGCCGAACAAGAGCCCAGCTGTGGAACCCTCCCTGCCCCACCCTGTCCCCCACACAGGCAAACCCCCTCCCCCGCTCTCACTCACCCATACACTCCGAGGGAAAGGACTGGAAGAGGGACGCCATGTGTTATGGGCTATCATGGTAGAAGGTAGAAGGAATGTGTCTTCCTTTCTTCATATTTACATCACTCTTTTGCTACCAAAACGTAATCTGGCTGAAACCTTAGAGAACTTTTAAATGACCTGATATGTTTGTAATAAAGAGGAAGATTTAATATGCAGTCTTAATATTTTTATAACATGCACATTAGAATCATTGAAACCTGGCCTATCCAGGAAAATGAAAGATTTTGAAGGTGTCTCCTGGACCCAGAGATTTCTGGCTCCTGGGTCACACTTACAAAAGGGAAGCCTATCCCAGATCATGAAAACATTTCATTTTGGGGCTTCACATGCGCAGTATTGTATCAGCAATATTCCTTTGTAGTAAAATGGGTTTTTTTTTGTTTCTGTTTTTGTGTTTCTGTGTTTGTTTGTTTTTTAAGAGAAAAAAACCTGAAAAAAAAAATGAATCACTCATAGGTTACGTAGCTAGATACAAAAAGGCCACACTGCCTGATCCCACACACATGAAAACCCAGAAGAAGTAACTCACAGAGGCGGAGACGAGAGGGGAGCCGTGGCTACAGGGACTGGGCTGAGGGAATGAGCAGTATCTGACGAGTGGCACGGGAGTGTCTGGGAGGGAAATATTGTAGAAGGACAGGTTGTGAGACACTGTGTACCTAATGACACCTGGAGGTACGATTTAAAAGGATCAGAGTAAAATTCCATGAAAACTCAATTTATCCTTTATTTATAGACCAGAACGTATTAAGCTATGAAATAGGTGCATGAACAACGCAAAAATTAGAAACACTGGAATGACAGGGGAGGGGAAGCCATCCTTTGGGGATTCAGCGAGCAGGAACGGCTGCTCCGGGGCCGGGGCCGAGGCCGGATGCTCCACTGAGAGAGGTGGTAGGCGGCGCCCTTCGGCAAGCCCGATAACTGGTGCTGTAGCCTGCTTGGACTCTGGGGCTGCCAAAGGTGCAGGTGGCTCTTGTAGCTGCTGACAGGGAGTCAGAGCTCTGTGTATATCCTCCGCTGGCTCTGACAAGGCAAGTGACATCAGGGGCCCTTCAGGGACCTCCATAGTTAGTGCCGCAGCGTGCGCGGGCACCGGGGCTGCCAAAGGTGCAGGTGGGTCTTCAAGCTCCTGACAGGGAGTCAGAGCGCTGAGTATATCCTGCCGTGGCTCTGAAATGGGAGCTGTCATCACGCGCTCTTCAGGGACCTCCATGGCTGGTGCCGGAGCCTGCTCAGGCTCCCGCGCTGTCAAAGGTGCAGGTGACTCTTCTTGCACCTGAGAGAGGGTCAGCGCCCTGAGTATATCCTCTGTTGGCTCTGATATGGGACGTGGCCTAAGGGGCTCCTCAGGGACCTCCGTAGCTGGTGCTGCAGGCTGCTCGGGTTCTGGTGCTGCCAAGGGCGGAGGTGGCTCTTGGAGCTCCTGACAGGGAGTCAGAGCAGTGAGTATGTCCTGCGCCGGCTCCGACAGGGCAGGTGGCATCAGGGGCCCTTCAGGGACCTCCATAGTTGGTGCTGCAGCGTGTGTGGGCGCCGTGGCTGCAAAAAGTGCAGGTCGGTCTTCAAGCTCTTCACAGGGAGTCAGAGCTGTGAGTATATCATCTGTTGGCTGTGACATGAGACGTGGCCTACAGGGCTCTTCAGGGACCTCCGAAGGTGGTGCTGCAGGCTGCTCGGGCTCCGGCGCAGCCAAGGCCGGAGGTGGCTCTTGGAGCTGCTGACAGGGGGTCAGAGCTCTGTGTACATCCTCCGCTGGCTCAGACATGGCAAGCGGCATCAGGGGCCCTTCAGGGACCTCCAGAGCTAGTGCTGCAGCGTGCGCGGGCGCCGGGGCTGCAAAAGGTGCAGGTGACTCTTGTAGCTCCCGACAGAGAGTCCGAGTTGTGAGTATAGCCTCCGCTGGCTCTGACATGTCACGTGGCCAAAGGGGCTCTTCAGGGACCTGCATAGCTAGGACTGGAGCCAGCTCGGGCTCCGGGGCTGCCAAGGGCGCAGGTGGCTCTTGGAGCTTCTGACAGGGAGTCAGAGCTGTTTGCATCTCCTGCGCCGTCTTCGACAGGGCAGGTGGCATCAGGGGCCTTTCAGGGACCTCCATAGCTGGAGCTGGAGCCTGCTCGGGCTCTGGGGCTGCCATAGATGCCAGTGGCTCTTGCAGCTCCTGACCGTTCGTCAGAGCTGTGAGTGTATCCTCCGCTTCCTCTGACATGGCAAGTGGCATCGGGGGCCCTTCAGGGACCTCCACAGTTGGTGCTGCAGCGTGCGTGGGCGCCGGGGCTGCGAAAAGTGCCGGTCGGTCTTCAAGCTCCTGACAGGGAGTCAGAGCTGGGAGTATATCATCTGTGGGCTGTGACATGAGACGTGGCCCAAGGGGCTCTTCAGGGACCTCCGAAGCTGGTGCTGCAGGCTGCTCGGGCTCCGGTGCTGCCAAGGGCGGAGGTGGCTCTTGGAGCTCCTGACAGGGAGTCAGAGCAGTGAGCATGTCCTGCGCCGGCTCCGACAGGGCAGGTGGCATCAGGGGCCCTTCAGGGACCTCCATAGTTAGTGTTGCAGCATGCGCGGGCGCTCGGGCTGCGAAAGGTGCAGGTGGGTCTTCAAGATCCTGACATGGTGTCAGAGCTTTGAGTATATCCTGCCGTGGCCCTGAAATGGGAGCTGTCATCACGCGCTCTTCAGCGACCTCCATGGCTGGTGCCGGAGCCTGCTCAGGCTCCCGCACTGTCAAAGGTGCAGGTGACTCTTCTTGCACCTGAGAGAGGGTCAGAGCCCTGAGTATATCCTCTGTTGGCTCTGATATGGGACGTGGCCTAAGGGGCTCTTCAGGGACCTCCGAAGGTGGTGCTGCAGCGTGTGTGGGCGCCGTGGTTGCAAAAAGTGCAGGTCGGTCTTCAAGCTCTTCACAGGGAGTCAGAGCTGTGAGTATATCCTCTGTTGGCTGTGACATGGGACGTGGCCTAAGGGGCTCTTCAGGGACCTCCGAAGGTGGTGCTGCAGGCTGCTCGGGCTCCGGCGCTGCCAAGGCCGGACGTGGCTCCTGGAGCTCCTGAGAGGGAGTCAGAGCAGTGAGTATGTCCTGCGCCGTCTCCGACAGGGCAGGTGGCATCAGGGTCCCCTCAGGGACCTCCATAGGTAGTGCTGGAGCCTGCTCGGGCTCCAGGCTTTCCAAAGGTGCAGGTGACTCTTGCAGCTCCCGACAGAGAGTCCGAGCTGTGAGTATATCCTGCCGTGGCTCTGAAATGGCAGGTGTCATCACGGGCTCTTCAGGGACCTCCATGGCTGGTGCCGGAGCCTGCTCAGATTCCCGCACTGTCAAAGGTGCAGGTGACCTTTGTAGCACCTGACAGGGAGTCAGAGCTGTGAGTATATCCTCTGTTGGCTGTGACATGGGACGTGGCCTGAGGGGCTCTTCAGGGACCTCCGAAGGTGGTGCTGTAGGCTGCTCGGGCTCCGGCGCTGCCAAGGCCGGACGTGGCTCCTGGAGCTCCTGAGAGGGAGTCAGAGCAGTGAGTATGTCTTGCGCCGTCTCCGACAGGGCAGGTGGCATCAGGGTCCCCTCAGGGACCTGCATAGGTAGTGCTGGAGCCTGCTCGGGCTCCAGGCTTTCCAAAGGTGCAGGTGACTCTTGTAGCTCCCGACAGAGAGTCCGAGCTGTGAGTATATCCTGCCGTGGCTCTGAAATGGCAGGTGTCATCACGGGCTCTTCAGGGACCTCCATGGCTGGTGCCGGAGCCTGCTCAGATTCCCGCACTGTCAAAGGTGCAGGTGACCTTTCTAGCACCTGACAGGGAGTCAGAGCTGTGAGTATATCCTCCGCTGGGTCTGACATGTCACGTGGCCTGAGGGGCTCTTGAGGGACCTCCATAGCTAGGACTGCAGCCTGCTCGGGCTCCGGGGCTGCCAAGGGCGCAGGTGGCTCTTGGAGCTTCCGACAGGGAGTCAGAGCTGTGAGTATGTCCTGCGCCGGCTCCGACAGGGCAGGTGGCATCAGGGGCCCTTCAGGGACCTCCATAGCTGGAGCAGGAGCCTGCTCGGGCTCTGGGGCTGCCATAAATGCCGGTGGCTCTTGCAGCTCCTGACCGTTCGTCAGAGCTGTGAGTGTATCCTCCGCTTCCTCTGACATGGCAAGTGGCATAAGGGACCCTTCAGGGACCTCCAGAGCTAGTGCTGCAGCGTGCGTGGGCGCTGGGGCTGCGAAAGGTGCAGGTGGGTCTTCAAGCTCCTGATAGGGAGTCAGAGCTGTGAGTGTATCCTCTGTGGGCTGTGACATGGGACGCGGCCTAAGGGGCTCTTCAGGGACCTCCGAAGGTGGTGCTGCAGGCTGCTCGGGCTCCGGCGCTGCCAAGGCCGGGCGTGGCTCCTGGAGCTCCTGAGAGGGAGTCAGAGCAGTGAGTATGTCCTGCGCCGTCTCCGACAGGGCAGGTGGCATCAGGGTCCCCTCAGGGACCTCCATAGGTAGTGCTGGAGCCTGCTCGGGCTCCAGGCTTTCCAAAGGTGCAGGTGACTCTTGTAGCTCCCGACAGAGAGTCAGAGCTGTGAGTATATCCTGCCGTGGCTCTGACGTGGGAGGTGTCATCTCGGGCTCTTCAGGGACCTCCGTGGCTGGTGCTGGGGCCTGCTGAGGCTCCTGGCTTTCCAAGGGTGCAGGTGACTCTTGGACGTCCTCACGGTGGATCAGCGCTCTGACCACCAGCTGCACTGGGCCCGACACGACAGATGACGTCCCTGCTCTTTTGAGTTGCTGAGCTCCAGCAGCAGTGATGGGATTTTCCAGCTCAGGCTCTGAAGCTGCATCAGGCACCACAGTGGGAGCTGGGACTAGCTTTCGGCGCGGTTGCGGATCTCGCTGTGGGGCTGCTGCTGTCGCTCCAAGAAGAGAAAGTATGGTCATCATGATTGTCTTTCCATGTCCCTTCCAAATGAAGGCAACTTTGCCCACCACTCAGTATTGTCTAAGAACCCGTCCCTGGGTGGTCTCCCCAAACTGTAGCCCATGGGGACAGTGATCTGAGACCACTCCTTGCTCCCAGCCACACTGCAGTCTGTGGAGGCTTGCTCTGTGTGGCCCACTCTCTCCCCTCCACAGGCCTCCATCAGTCACCCCCAGTCCTCCTCACCCCCAGCCTCCGGCTCAGCGGGCTCGAGGTGTCGCAGCCGAGAGAGGAGGAGCCAGGCACATTGCTCCAGGTCTGAGCCTGGCACGAGGAACCCTACGTATGCCAGTAGTGTCTTTAGGCAGGGAAATTCTGGGGGCTGGAAGAAATCTTCAGGGTAGTGGTCCAGCCAGGTGCCCAGGATGGAGGAGATGACCCTGGGGACAGACAGGTGGGCAGAGGAGTCAGAGGACAGGGCACCTCCCACGCGGATGCCCCAGGGAGCCCCTGTCGGAACCTGGGCCCCTGGGTCCCCGGCTCCTGGCTGTCAGAGCCCATTCCTACTCCATGTCCACCTGTGATGTGGCAGAGCTGCCTGAGGCAGGCCTGGTCACTGAGGAGGGGCTGGCCCAAAGCCTCTGTGAGTGGGAGTCCTTGACCCCTGGTGTGACCATTTCTGTCCTCCAAGCGGAAGCTGGACACCCTGCTCCGTCTCCCTGCCCACTTGCCGCGTGACTTGCACTGCATGTGGGCAGGGAGGGGTGGCGTGTCTGGCGTGGTCATTGCTGTGACTATCCAATCAAGGAGGGAACTAAGGGACTCTGTCCCATCCCTGGCCTTCCCAGGACCCTCCCGATACCTCCCACTTCCCCTCCCGTGCCTACGTGCTGCCTCGTTCAGTAGGTGCCAGGAGAGGGTGTCCTTGCGTGGACACTAATCTCCCACTGGCTGGGGGACGTCCAGTCCCCGAGCCCTCCCTGGGTCTCCTGAGTACCTGCTGAGCACCCAGTGTCGACGTTCCACCAGATGTGTGGAAGCCACGCCCTTTGTTCTGGGTCCCAGGATTAGGGTAGAGACAGGGCTGAGAGGCGGCGGGGATGGGGAATGACTCTGTTAGGGGCTGAGGCTGCCCTCCAGCCCGCTCTGCTCTCCCACAGTGCCCACACCCCACCCAGGGCTCTCCAGGCCCCCTTTCCTCTTCTGCAGAAGCAGCCCTCAGACCTGGACCCTCTCACAGGAATGGCAGATGTGTGGGATGAGGGTCCAGCAGCCCCCAGATCACAGTCCCCTCGCTGCCCTCTCGAAGAAGGAAGGGCCCTGTGCATTAGCCAAAGCTCACTCACGTGCCCCGCTGCTCCTGGTCTCCGCCGATCTCGTCCCAGGAAGAGAGGACGCATCCGTAGCTAGAGGAGGCCGGAGGGGTGGTGGGGGGATCGCATGAAATGCCCTGTGAACCCTCCCTCTCATCATATCTAGTGTCCCTGTCTGACTGCCGACTAGAATGGAGCCCTGGGGTGCTCCCGGGTGCTGTCTGCTGTGTGCGTGGGATCACAGTCAGCGCCCAGGGAAGCGTCTGCAGGTCTGCACCTAGAAGGGCATCCATCCTTTATGCTCGATGAATGAAAGGGCCCCCACCAGCCCCATCCCAGAGAGCTGAGTGGGCCTGGGGCCCCCTGCTCATGCCCGGGCATGCCTGCTCTGGTCTCACCCAGGACGCGGACCCCCAGATGGACTGTCAGATGTCCTTTTCCAAGGGGAAAAGAGCCCAGCTCAAGACCGTGGTGACGGTGAGGGCTGAGGCAGAGGCTTCTTCATGGGGAGCGGGACGATGATCCACGAGCACGACCACAGCCCCCGTAGCGGACCTTTCCACAGGGCCAGGCGCCCAGGTGTCCTTACCCTCCAGGACCCCACTGAGTCCCTGTAATAACTCTGCCCCAGTCCGAGGAGCCCACTGAGGCTCCGCGAAGTTGGGTGGCATTCCCCAGACTCCCAGGCAGGAGGTGGGCAAATCCCACTGGGCTGTGGAGGGGCAGGGTGCTCACCTTGTCACCAGCTGGTCCAGCACCTCCTGGGTGGTAGCGTAAGCTCTGTATGTGGCCAGGAACATGGAGACGTAGCTGAGGTCTCCGTCTAGGAAGGCGGGCAGCAGGTGTTCTACTCGCTTCTTCAGCAGCTCTGCCCGTTGGGGCCGCACCACGCAGGTCCCATTGCTCTTCACGGTTGAGGCCTTTCTAGCCTGAGGTGGGACAGGGGAGACATGCGGTCTTCACTGCGGTCACCAGGAGGGTTGGGGTTTGGAGCCCAGAGCAAACCCCCAGGCTCTCGGTGACGTAGGCAAAGAGGTGGGACAGGAGGGCCCACAGTAGACAAAAGGAGCAAGGTGCCTGGCTGGTTCCGTGGGTTCAGGGTCCGCCTCTTGGTTTCGGCTGAGCTCCTGATGCGCGCGTCCTGAGATCGAGTCCGTCGTCAGGCTTCGCACTTAGGGCAGGGTCTGCTTGAGGATCCTGTCTCTCCCTCTGTGTCTCCAACCCCCGTCTCTGTCTCTGTCTCTGTCTCTGTCTGTCTGTCTCTCAAAAACATAACTCGTGCAATCTCTTTAGGGAAAAAGGAGAATGGCAACAATACGGGGATGTGAGGTGGGGGGTGTGTGAATGGACGTCGGTATCTCAGGTCAGATCGTTAGCTGAGTATTGACAGCCGCTCCCTGCACTAACGGCATCGTCCCTGTGATTTCTGACGATGTATGTGAGGCTTGAGACCACAGAGACTGTTTCATGGGTGGGGGTGCTCGGGATTTTAGGGCACGTAGGATGTTCCGTGCAGCGCTGTGAGTTGGCAACAGAAGGGAATCACATGAACGTCCTGCCTCTGTGAAGGGCTCAGTGGCTGCGGTAACTGATGGGCCTTCTGGAATGTTGTGCAGCACAAGGAGGCGCCTGCTCCGGACCCTGGAGGGGCCCCAGGGATGGGTTCCTTCACAGCCAAAGGGCAGAGCAATAGGCATAGTACCATGAGCCCCAGGCCCCGTTGGGGAAAAGTCTCCCAGCTCAGCAGGATCTCGAGCAAGGGATGAGAGGTGGTTTAAGGTCGCTTTTCTGATATTCGTACAGATATGTGGATAGGGACTGTGCATGGGGCCAAGGCCGTTGGCAGGGCCCTGAGGGCAGGTTTGGGGAGGAGATGGGGATCCAGGTTCACATGGGAGCAGGAGTCCAGGAGGGAGCCCCGAGGAGCCCAGAGGCTGGTTTCTGGGATCTGGGTCCCTTTGTGCCGCATCGGTGCCCTGGGTGCTGGGTCCCTCCGGCACCTCCACTCACCCTGAGCCAGCGCTGGACTTTGTTGGCAGTAGGGGACTCCTTCCTGTCCTTTTGGGAGGTGGGGCAGGGGATCCCATCGTTCAGCTCCTGCCCTGTCTCCTGTGTGGAGCTCTGTAAAGACAGTGCCCGGCAGCCAGGCGGGAGGCCTCGGAGGTCTGTCTGGCTGCCTTTGCTGGTCCTCAGACCCAGGGGACTCCCTTGCAGACCCACCACACCCCAGGATGCACGCAGCTCCACCATGGAGAGAAAAGTGACACAGCTCGAGGGCCTTGGATTCACTCTGGCCCTGGTGAGAGGCACCTCAGGAATCCTCTTTCCACCCTGCCCACCGTGGCATCGGTGTGACCATGAAGGCATCCCCAGGGTATCCACTGCCCTGCAACCTCCTCCAGCCCAGGGCGGGACCTCCCCCACATACCCCTCTTTCCCTGAAACTGGGGGGATGGGGCTGCCCAGGGATGGCTCGGAGAGGTGGCCTGGCCTGGCCTGGCCTGGCCTAGGCCGCTCGGTATTACCTTCCGGCACCTCCTGGCAAAGGCCCTGCGGCGTCGGGGGCGCGGGTTGAGCCAGTGTCTGCAGCAGGTGAAAAGTCCCTCAGCCCGGGGTTTCTGGAAGCCAGAGCCCCGGAAAATGGGCACGCAGCAAGAGAACATCTTTCGCTATCGAATGTCTCCGGCCAAGTGAGCCTGATACGGGACCGCACTAGAATGTGGGTGCCTGGTGACCGGGGTTCCAAGTTCTGTGGGGGTCGGTTATCAGGGAAGTGACTTCACTTCCTGGGATCCCCTCCCCGAGTGCACACCTGGACTAGCACCTACACAAACAGTGCTCTGGGCTGCCGACTGCTCATCCCCTTTCTGCGTGCCATGCCACATGCGTACCCAGTGACACCAACACAACCCTCTCCACAGGCCCTAGGGAAGGTCTGGGTGCAGCCAGGGCCCCAGCTTAGAAACACCCCGGGCTCTGACGCAAGTCTCCATCTTCCCCGTTGGGGACCCCGGAGAAGCCGTTGTGCCCGTCAGGGATGGTCTGTGTCTTGCCTGTGCGATAGGGATTTTTCCAGCGGACTTCTTGCGGAAGTCCACAGGCACAGGTGGGATACCATCTAAGAAATTGGGGGAGTGGTGTCCCACGTAGGGAATACCTGCCACCACATTTTCTTCCTTTCTCACCTTCTCTGAGTCTGTAGCTCCTCCGATGCCACCCGCAGTCCCTATTGTGTTGTGTGTGTATCTGTGCACATGTGTGGGCCCCAATACTCGTATTGTGCAGGCCCAGAAGATGAGAGTCCCACCTAGGGGTGGATGGGAAATAGCTTTCCCAGGTCTTAGGCTTTCTAATTTCCAAGGCAAACCCTGCAGAAGGCATTGGAGCCTTGGCTTAGAGGGGCTGAGCCCACCCTTACCCCTAGACGCTGCCAGTCGTGTGTCACGAGCCATCCCTCCTTTCCTCTGGGTGTCCTGCGGGCAGGGGTGCCGTCAGTGGGTTGCCCTGGCCTGGGCTCCTCCTCAGACGGGTACGTGCTGGGATGCCTCCTGCCTGGGATGTCGATGCTTCTTCTCACCCCCATACCATCTCCAGGTCTACAGCCAGTTCCAAAACACAACCTCTTCCCGAGCTCCCAGTGAGTAGCTAGGTTCAGCCACGGCCCCACCGTTGAGGACACTCGGACAGCTGGGTTCAGGCCTGGTTCTGCCTTCTTACCAGTCTGTGATTCTGGGCAAGGCACGGACCCTGCTGGGGTCTTCCCCTTGTTGCAGAGGCTGTCTCTTACGTAACTGGTTTTCTTTCATTTGAAAGATTTTCTGTGTTGGTTTGAGAGACAGAGTGTGGGGGGTGGGGAGAATAGAGGGAGAGGGGAGACAGAATCTCAAGCCGACTCTGTGCTGAGTGTGATGCCCAATGCTGGTCTTGATCCCAAGACCCTGAGTTCGTGACCCGAGTCCAGATCACGAGTCGGAGGCGTAAGCAACTGAGCCACCCAGGCGCCCTGGCAAAAGAACACTTTCGATATATTTCCAGGCAATGCAGGGAAGTGACTAGTGCAAGGGGGAAGACAAACATGAGGGACTCTGCATTTCCCTAACTTACTGCCTAAAGAGATTTCATTTCTAGTCTACGGGTCAGGAATGTAGAACACAGGCGAAGCTCAGCCATTTCCATGAGTTGGAGACAGCAAGGTGGAAGTTTGGAGAAGTCAATATGGCTGTGGTTTACAGTACAGAATACTGAGGAGAGCTGCACAGAGAAAGAGGACCTCAGAAAGCCATCTAGGATCACTTTTGAGTTTTCATAGCATTCCGCAGTAGGGCACATGTGTGAGGAACGTAGGTGGTGTGGGGAAAATAATAGCGCAGGGGAAGCAGAGAGGAAAATGTCACTAGCCTTCACACACAATCAGGAAAAGTCTGTGCTACCGGCAGCAGGCAGAGTGGAAAACCTCGTAATTCGTGGGACATTGCAAAGACAGCTCAGAATACCAACAGAACAGTAGCAAAATACATTGAAGACTACTGTGATACCACCTAACAAACCTTTGGAAAGCTAGTCTGGAAGGATAAAATAGTTTTCCAGGAACCTCCCCATCAGAACAATCCTCAAGGGTATGTGTAGAAATATAAGCCATAGTTAATATCTAACAATTAACATTCACGATAGCTGCCTTCCAACAAAAGATTACCAGGATGCAAAGAGGGAGAAAAGTTCACCTCGTACTGAGGAGAAAGATTAAACAATAGAAACCTACCCAGAAATGAAAAAGACGATGGAAGTATTGCCCATGGACATTCAAACCACCGTTAGAAAGAGGTTTTATATACGTAAGAATGTACACAAAGGATGAAGTGAAACAGAGATATAGAAAATATGAAAACAAGGAAAACCCAACTTCTGGAGCTGAACAGTAGCACGTCTAAGATGAAAAATGTAGTAGATGGCCTTTCCTTCACGTTAGACACTAAATAGCAGAGAGAGAGAGAGAGAGAGAGAGAGAGGGAGAGAACGTGAATGTATGATCATGGCAGTTGTCCAGAATAAAGCAGAGAAAAGGAAGGGTGCAAACCACGCCCTGCACACAAACACTAGAGTATGTGTGAGCTTTGTAGCAATTTCACGTGGCCTGGTAGATAAGAAATTGGCTGAGGTACAGAAAAAAACTGTTTGAAGAAGTAATGTCTGATTATTATCTGAATTGTATGAACCCTCTCCACCCAGAGATTCAAGAATTCAGGAATCCAGCCAACAAAACCCCCAAACATAAAGATCATGAAAAAAACCCTCCTTATCAACCTACATCCCAATAAAATTGCTTCAGACCAATGATAAAGAAAAAATCTAAAAAGCAGATGGAGATGAGTCCATTGCGTTACCTGTCACGTCCCTAATTCTGTAGATGGTCTCTGTTTCTTTCTGGTCTGTGGTACTCTTGGAGTGTCTCTTCACTTACAGGATCCCCCTTCCTTTTTCTTGCAGGGTGGTTTCGCGGCCAAATCCTTTGAGTTCCTTTCTGTCCTGGAAGCTCTTTATCTCTGCTCCTATTCGGAATGCCTCCTTGCTGGGTAAAGTATTCTTGGCTGCATGTTTTTCTCATTTAGTACCCTGACTCGATCACGCCAGCCCTTTCTGGTGTGCCAGCTCTCTGTGGATAGGTATGTGGCTAGAAGACCCTCTTGTCTCAAGCTGCTTTCAGGATTTTCTCTTTGTGTCTGAAATTGCAAACGTCACTGTATATGTTAGGGTGTTCCTCTATTCCTGTGGATTTGGGGAAGAGTCCTCTCTACCTCTTGGACTTGAATGCCCGTTTCCCTCCCAGATTGGGGAAGTTCTCAGCTACGATCTACACAGACAGATCTTCTGTCCCTCTGTGTCTTCTCCCTCGGGGCCAGAAGTAATTCCAATATTGTTTCCTTTTGTGGTATCACTGATTTTTCGATTCCTCCACCCATGGTCCATTCGTTGGCTTTCTCTCTTTTCCTCAGCTTCCTTCCTTTCCGTCAGCTTGTCTTTGGTGTCACTGACTCTGTCTTCTGCCTCATTGACCCTGGCCGTTAGAGCGTCCACATGCTATGTAGACTGCATCTCAGTTAGAGCCTTTGGAATTTGGGCCTGATTCGATTTCATTTCTGCACTATGAGAGTCTCTCGTGACATTTAGACTTTTTTTCAAGCCCAGCTAGCAACTCTGTAATTGTCATCCTGAGTTCCAGCTCTGACATCTTACTTAAAACCGTATGCATTAGATCAGTGGCAGAGAGGGTTACCTCTGGCTCTTTCTTTTGCCGTGAATCCCTCCCTCTAGTCACTTTCCCCGGAGAAGAATGGATGGGGGAGAGAGAGATTAGGATCTCACAGGGTGGACAAAACAGGGTGAGCCACTTCGTCCCGAATGTCTGTTGGTCTGTGTGTTGGAAGTCACTAAATCCCAAAACGGTAAAGAAAGCCAAACTCATATATACACAGAAATCAAATTGAATATAGCGACAGAAATCCAAAAATGAAGAATATGTGTATAAAATGTCAATGTAAAAAATGAAAGTTAAGAAAAGATTGAAAAATGAAGAGTCGCTAAAAGAAAAAGAAAAAGTAGTTGGAAAGGGAAAAAAGACAAAAAAAAAAAAAAAACGAAATGGAAAATGTTGAATGGAGAGAGAAATGAATGATGAGAAAAAGCCTTGAGCTCTAGGTGCTGTTTTCCCCTAGCGCTGGAGTTTGGCCGTCCTCTTTGGTCTGTAAACTTGCTGTTCACTTGTTGTTTCACCTCGTATTCGGGGGGCAGGGGCCTAGTGCCCTGTTTCGCAGGTGTTTTTGCCTGGACGGGGATGCACTGCCCCTTGCCAGGGGGCCCGGTGGGGCTCAGGGTCAGCGGGTTGCTCTGTGTGCCTTGCGTTCCCAGAGGGCTTTCCCCGCCTCTTGAGAGGGTGAGAATAAAAACGGCCGCCCGCATCTGTAGGCGCGGAGGTGTGATGCTGTTGTGCGCCAAGTTGTGTAGACGTCTGCGGTGCTCCCCACACCAAAGGTCCTGAGGGAAGGCGGAGGGTCACAGCATTCCTGTCCTTTGCAGGGCTCCCAGACGGAGAGCTTCTGATCAAGTGGAGTCCCCGTCAAGTGACTTGGTGCGAGGAGAGGGATCTCTCCCTTCTCCTCACTTGGGTCTCGAGCAGGAAGCGTAGGCACTGCTCTCACAACAACTGAACCGGAGGGTTATCGGGAATCGGGGCTGGCAGGGGCAGGGGGTCGCTGCTGGAGGAGCCTGAGGGGTGTGGAGGGGCTATGCCCAGTGCCAAAGCCACCGGTTGAGGCTCTGTCCATCCTGCAGCTTCCATGAGCACCCAGTGTGCTTTGGAAATGAGGAGGTCGTGGAATATAGGTGAGGTTCAGTGGGGTGGAACCCGGAGCCGACGACCAGGAGAGAATTCTTGAGACGTCTTTGGTGCAAAACTGGTGGTTTATGACAGGACCCGTGGCAGAAAGAGCTGCTGCTCTGGCTTGTGAGGGGTGGCTGATGATAAGACTATGGGGTTGGGGGAAGGGAAGGAAAAAGGGAGGTTGAGATAATACTTGCATATGTTAAAGAAGACTCCCAAGGTACAGAGGCCTTGCCATTGTCTAGGGAAGGTGGTTTTGCCCTCTAGCAAGGCATGAACATTAAGACGGTTGGGAACTTCCTGGAGGCTGCAGATTAGAAGGACATTTCATTGTATCGACTTTCCCTTCAGGAAGCTAAGTAACTGATAGAAAGGCTTGGTTCTTGGAAAGTGCTAAGACATTGGGAAACTGAGGGAGACTTAAGTCTTGCAGGATTGTGGTGTCTATAGGTGAACTATTTCTTTGCCCTTTAGGGCAGCCGGGAGTGCCTGAGGAATGTCACGTCCACCCCATGGTGGGGGGTGGGGGTGGGGTGTCAGTTCCGGCTTTGTCCTCCTCAGCTAGCCTTCTCTTGCCTCCTCAGTAAAGGTCCCTCCTGTTCACAGAGGTTCAAGCAGTTCTCGCTGTTGCCACCTAGTGGACATATGGATGAACACATTCAGGTCATGTCTGTGACTCCCTGAGCTGAGCGGCCCTGAGAGGTTGGTTCCTTCCTGCGAGGAGAGGGCCCAAAAAGGATGGACCCGGAGCAAGCAGACAAGTGTGGCCCGGCCGACGCCCCTCTGCTGGCCTGGAAGCAGGACCCGGTTGCTCTACTTAGAAGCTGAGTTCTAGAGCAAGAGGGGCTGGAGTGGCTGGGGTGTGTCCCGGGACGGGGTCTGGATGAGGGGTGTTCCAGGACGGGGGTGGGGGGGGTGGGGGGGCAGGGCTGCTTGTGGAGGGAGGATCCATGAGGGCGGTATGGACAGGCTCTTCGTGCTCCACGGGTCCCGCCCAGGTAGCCTGATGGCCTCACTGCTGGCTTGTCTTCCTCGTGATTTCAGGGTTCATCTCTAGTCTCCGGGGACCCTCCTTTCCCGAGCAAGGCTCCACGGAAAGAAAGAGAGTATAGCTAGAGGACCCTGCAGCCAATACTCCCAACAGTGGGACTAGCGTGTGTTCCAGAAATTGTGCTTTTAGGAAACAGCCCTAAAGCACAAGAGATTTACGGCACATTGTGCTCTTCACTTTAAGGAGGAGACTCAAAGAATTGGAGAGGTCTCAGTTGTTGGGCAGGTGGTGCTGCTGAGTAAATGATGTGTAGCTCCTGAAAATGCAGAAGGGGACAGGAGAGGAGTAGCAGTGCCTGTCCACTGTGGGGACCTCAGGCCGAACAAGAGCCCAGCTGTGGAACCCTCCCTGCCCCACCCTGTCCCCCACACAGGCAAACCCCCTCCCCCGCTCTCACTCACCCATACACTCCGAGGGAAAGGACTGGAAGAGGGACGCCATGTGTTATGGGCTATCATGGTAGAAGGTAGAAGGAATGTGTCTTCCTTTCTTCATATTTACATCACTCTTTTGCTACCAAAACGTAATCTGGCTGAAACCTTAGAGAACTTTTAAATGACCTGATATGTTTGTAATAAAGAGGAAGATTTAATATGCAGTCTTAATATTTTTATAACATGCACATTAGAATCATTGAAACCTGGCCTATCCAGGAAAATGAAAGATTTTGAAGGTGTCTCCTGGACCCAGAGATTTCTGGCTCCTGGGTCACACTTACAAAAGGGAAGCCTATCCCAGATCATGAAAACATTTCATTTTGGGGCTTCACATGCGCAGTATTGTATCAGCAATATTCCTTTGTAGTAAAATGGGGTTTTTTTTGTTTCTGTTTTTGTGTTTCTGTGTTTGTTTGTTTTTTAAGAGAAAAAAACCTGAAAAAAAAAATGAATCACTCATAGGTTACGTAGCTAGATACAAAAAGGCCACACTGCCTGATCCCACACACATGAAAACCCAGAAGAAGTAACTCACAGAGGCGGAGACGAGAGGGGAGCCGTGGCTACAGGGACTGGGCTGAGGGAATGAGCAGTATCTGACGAGTGGCACGGGAGTGTCTGGGAGGGAAATATTGTAGAAGGACAGGTTGTGAGACACTGTGTACCTAATGACACCTGGAGGTACGATTTAAAAGGATCAGAGTAAAATTCCATGAAAACTCAATTTATCCTTTATTTATAGACCAGAACGTATTAAGCTATGAAATAGGTGCATGAACAACGCAAAAATTAGAAACACTGGAATGACAGGGGAGGGGAAGCCATCCTTTGGGGATTCAGCGAGCAGGAACGGCTGCTCCGGGGCCGGGGCCGAGGCCGGATGCTCCACTGAGAGAGGTGGTAGGCGGCGCCCTTCGGCAAGCCCGATAACTGGTGCTGTAGCCTGCTTGGACTCTGGGGCTGCCAAAGGTGCAGGTGGCTCTTGTAGCTGCTGACAGGGAGTCAGAGCTCTGTGTATATCCTCCGCTGGCTCTGACAAGGCAAGTGACATCAGGGGCCCTTCAGGGACCTCCATAGTTAGTGCCGCAGCGTGCGCGGGCACCGGGGCTGCCAAAGGTGCAGGTGGGTCTTCAAGCTCCTGACAGGGAGTCAGAGCGCTGAGTATATCCTGCCGTGGCTCTGAAATGGGAGCTGTCATCACGCGCTCTTCAGGGACCTCCATGGCTGGTGCCGGAGCCTGCTCAGGCTCCCGCGCTGTCAAAGGTGCAGGTGACTCTTCTTGCACCTGAGAGAGGGTCAGCGCCCTGAGTATATCCTCTGTTGGCTCTGATATGGGACGTGGCCTAAGGGGCTCCTCAGGGACCTCCGTAGCTGGTGCTGCAGGCTGCTCGGGTTCTGGTGCTGCCAAGGGCGGAGGTGGCTCTTGGAGCTCCTGACAGGGAGTCAGAGCAGTGAGTATGTCCTGCGCCGGCTCCGACAGGGCAGGTGGCATCAGGGGCCCTTCAGGGACCTCCATAGTTGGTGCTGCAGCGTGTGTGGGCGCCGTGGCTGCAAAAAGTGCAGGTCGGTCTTCAAGCTCTTCACAGGGAGTCAGAGCTGTGAGTATATCATCTGTTGGCTGTGACATGAGACGTGGCCTACAGGGCTCTTCAGGGACCTCCGAAGGTGGTGCTGCAGGCTGCTCGGGCTCCGGCGCAGCCAAGGCCGGAGGTGGCTCTTGGAGCTGCTGACAGGGGGTCAGAGCTCTGTGTACATCCTCCGCTGGCTCAGACATGGCAAGCGGCATCAGGGGCCCTTCAGGGACCTCCAGAGCTAGTGCTGCAGCGTGCGCGGGCGCCGGGGCTGCAAAAGGTGCAGGTGACTCTTCTAGCTCCCGACAGAGAGTCCGAGTTGTGAGTATAGCCTCCGCTGGCTCTGACATGTCACGTGGCCAAAGGGGCTCTTCAGGGACCTGCATAGCTAGGACTGGAGCCAGCTCGGGCTCCGGGGCTGCCAAGGGCGCAGGTGGCTCTTGGAGCTTCTGACAGGGAGTCAGAGCTGTTTGCATCTCCTGCGCCGTCTTCGACAGGGCAGGTGGCATCAGGGGCCTTTCAGGGACCTCCATAGCTGGAGCTGGAGCCTGCTCGGGCTCTGGGGCTGCCATAGATGCCAGTGGCTCTTGCAGCTCCTGACCGTTCGTCAGAGCTGTGAGTGTATCCTCCGCTTCCTCTGACATGGCAAGTGGCATCGGGGGCCCTTCAGGGACCTCCACAGTTGGTGCTGCAGCGTGCGTGGGCGCCGGGGCTGCGAAAAGTGCCGGTCGGTCTTCAAGCTCCTGACAGGGAGTCAGAGCTGGGAGTATATCATCTGTGGGCTGTGACATGAGACGTGGCCCAAGGGGCTCTTCAGGGACCTCCGAAGCTGGTGCTGCAGGCTGCTCGGGCTCCGGTGCTGCCAAGGGCGGAGGTGGCTCTTGGAGCTCCTGACAGGGAGTCAGAGCAGTGAGCATGTCCTGCGCCGGCTCCGACAGGGCAGGTGGCATCAGGGGCCCTTCAGGGACCTCCATAGTTAGTGTTGCAGCATGCGCGGGCGCTCGGGCTGCGAAAGGTGCAGGTGGGTCTTCAAGATCCTGACATGGTGTCAGAGCTTTGAGTATATCCTGCCGTGGCCCTGAAATGGGAGCTGTCATCACGCGCTCTTCAGCGACCTCCATGGCTGGTGCCGGAGCCTGCTCAGGCTCCCGCACTGTCAAAGGTGCAGGTGACTCTTCTTGCACCTGAGAGAGGGTCAGAGCCCTGAGTATATCCTCTGTTGGCTCTGATATGGGACGTGGCCTAAGGGGCTCTTCAGGGACCTCCGAAGGTGGTGCTGCAGCGTGTGTGGGCGCCGTGGTTGCAAAAAGTGCAGGTCGGTCTTCAAGCTCTTCACAGGGAGTCAGAGCTGTGAGTATATCCTCTGTTGGCTGTGACATGGGACGTGGCCTAAGGGGCTCTTCAGGGACCTCCGAAGGTGGTGCTGCAGGCTGCTCGGGCTCCGGCGCTGCCAAGGCCGGACGTGGCTCCTGGAGCTCCTGAGAGGGAGTCAGAGCAGTGAGTATGTCCTGCGCCGTCTCCGACAGGGCAGGTGGCATCAGGGTCCCCTCAGGGACCTCCATAGGTAGTGCTGGAGCCTGCTCGGGCTCCAGGCTTTCCAAAGGTGCAGGTGACTCTTGCAGCTCCCGACAGAGAGTCCGAGCTGTGAGTATATCCTGCCGTGGCTCTGAAATGGCAGGTGTCATCACGGGCTCTTCAGGGACCTCCATGGCTGGTGCCGGAGCCTGCTCAGATTCCCGCACTGTCAAAGGTGCAGGTGACCTTTGTAGCACCTGACAGGGAGTCAGAGCTGTGAGTATATCCTCTGTTGGCTGTGACATGGGACGTGGCCTGAGGGGCTCTTCAGGGACCTCCGAAGGTGGTGCTGTAGGCTGCTCGGGCTCCGGCGCTGCCAAGGCCGGACGTGGCTCCTGGAGCTCCTGAGAGGGAGTCAGAGCAGTGAGTATGTCTTGCGCCGTCTCCGACAGGGCAGGTGGCATCAGGGTCCCCTCAGGGACCTGCATAGGTAGTGCTGGAGCCTGCTCGGGCTCCAGGCTTTCCAAAGGTGCAGGTGACTCTTGTAGCTCCCGACAGAGAGTCCGAGCTGTGAGTATATCCTGCCGTGGCTCTGAAATGGCAGGTGTCATCACGGGCTCTTCAGGGACCTCCATGGCTGGTGCCGGAGCCTGCTCAGATTCCCGCACTGTCAAAGGTGCAGGTGACCTTTCTAGCACCTGACAGAGAGTCAGAGCTGTGAGTATATCCTCCGCTGGGTCTGACATGTCACGTGGCCTGAGGGGCTCTTGAGGGACCTCCATAGCTAGGACTGCAGCCTGCTCGGGCTCCGGGGCTGCCAAGGGCGCAGGTGGCTCTTGGAGCTTCCGACAGGGAGTCAGAGCTGTGAGTATGTCCTGCGCCGGCTCCGACAGGGCAGGTGGCATCAGGGGCCCTTCAGGGACCTCCATAGCTGGAGCAGGAGCCTGCTCGGGCTCTGGGGCTGCCATAGATGCCGGTGGCTCTTGCAGCTCCTGACCGTTCGTCAGAGCTGTGAGTGTATCCTCCGCTTCCTCTGACATGGCAAGTGGCATAAGGGACCCTTCAGGGACCTCCAGAGCTAGTGCTGCAGCGTGCGTGGGCGCTGGGGCTGCGAAAGGTGCAGGTGGGTCTTCAAGCTCCTGATAGGGAGTCAGAGCTGTGAGTGTATCCTCTGTGGGCTGTGACATGGGACGCGGCCTAAGGGGCTCTTCAGGGACCTCCGAAGGTGGTGCTGCAGGCTGCTCGGGCTCCGGCGCTGCCAAGGCCGGGCGTGGCTCCTGGAGCTCCTGAGAGGGAGTCAGAGCAGTGAGTATGTCCTGCGCCGTCTCCGACAGGGCAGGTGGCATCAGGGTCCCCTCAGGGACCTCCATAGGTAGTGCTGGAGCCTGCTCGGGCTCCAGGCTTTCCAAAGGTGCAGGTGACTCTTGTAGCTCCCGACAGAGAGTCAGAGCTGTGAGTATATCCTGCCGTGGCTCTGACGTGGGAGGTGTCATCTCGGGCTCTTCAGGGACCTCCGTGGCTGGTGCTGGGGCCTGCTGAGGCTCCTGGCTTTCCAAGGGTGCAGGTGACTCTTGGACGTCCTCACGGTGGATCAGAGCTCTGACCACCAGCTGCACTGGGCCCGACACGACAGATGACGTCCCTGCTCTTTTGAGTTGCTGAGCTCCAGCAGCAGTGATGGGATTTTCCAGCTCAGGCTCTGAAGCTGCATCAGGCACCACAGTGGGAGCTGGGACTAGCTTTCGGCGCGGTTGCGGATCTCGCTGTGGGGCTGCTGCTGTCGCTCCAAGAAGAGAAAGTATGGTCATCATGATTGTCTTTCCATGTCCCTTCCAAATGAAGGCAACTTTGCCCACCACTCAGTATTGTCTAAGAACCCGTCCCTGGGTGGTCTCCCCAAACTGTACCCCATGGGGACAGTGATCTGAGACCACTCCTTGCTCCCAGCCACACTGCAGTCTGTGGAGGCTTGCTCTGTGTGGCCCACTCTCTCCCCTCCACAGGCCTCCATCAGTCACCCCCAGTCCTCCTCACCCCCAGCCTCCGGCTCAGCGGGCTCGAGGTGTCGCAGCCGAGAGAGGAGGAGCCAGGCACGTTGCTCCAGGTCTGAGCCTGGCACGAGGAACCCTACGTATGCCAGTAGTGTCTTTAGGCAGGGAAATTCTGGGGGCTGGAAGAAATCTTCAGGGTAGTGGTCCAGCCAGGTGCCCAGGATGGAGGAGATGACCCTGGGGACAGACAGGTGGGCAGAGGAGTCAGAGGACAGGGCACCTCCCACGCGGATGCCCCAGGGAGCCCCTGTCGGAACCTGGGCCCCTGGGTCCCCGGCTCCTGGCTGTCAGAGCCCATTCCTACTCCATGTCCACCTGTGATGTGGCAGAGCTGCCTGAGGCAGGCCTGGTCACTGAGGAGGGGCTGGCCCAAAGCCTCTGTGAGTGGGAGTCCTTGACCCCTGGTGTGACCATTTCTGTCCTCCAAGCGGAAGCTGGACACCCTGCTCCGTCTCCCTGCCCACTTGCCGCGTGACTTGCACTGCATGTGGGCAGGGAGGGGTGGCGTGTCTGGCGTGGTCATTGCTGTGACTATCCAATCAAGGAGGGAACTAAGGGACTCTGTCCCATCCCTGGCCTTCCCAGGACCCTCCCGATACCTCCCACTTCCCCTCCCGTGCCTACGTGCTGCCTCGTTCAGTAGGTGCCAGGAGAGGGTGTCCTTGCGTGGACACTAATCTCCCACTGGCTGGGGGACGTCCAGTCCCCGAGCCCTCCCTGGGTCTCCTGAGTACCTGCTGAGCACCCAGTGTCGACGTTCCACCAGATGTGTGGAAGCCACGCCCTTTGTTCTGGGTCCCAGGATTAGGGTAGAGACAGGGCTGAGAGGCGGCGGGGATGGGGAATGACTCTGTTAGGGGCTGAGGCTGCCCTCCAGCCCGCTCTGCTCTCCCACAGTGCCCACACCCCACCCAGGGCTCTCCAGGCCCCCTTTCCTCTTCTGCAGAAGCAGCCCTCAGACCTGGACCCTCTCACAGGAATGGCAGATGTGTGGGATGAGGGTCCAGCAGCCCCCAGATCACAGTCCCCTCGCTGCCCTCTCGAAGAAGGAAGGGCCCTGTGCATTAGCCAAAGCTCACTCACGTGCCCCGCTGCTCCTGGTCTCCGCCGATCTCGTCCCAGGAAGAGAGGACGCATCCGTAGCTAGAGGAGGCCGGAGGGGTGGTGGGGGGATCGCATGAAATGCCCTGTGAACCCTCCCTCTCATCATATCTAGTGTCCCTGTCTGACTGCCGACTAGAATGGAGCCCTGGGGTGCTCCCGGGTGCTGTCTGCTGTGTGCGTGGGATCACAGTCAGCGCCCAGGGAAGCGTCTGCAGGTCTGCACCTAGAAGGGCATCCATCCTTTATGCTCGATGAATGAAAGGGCCCCCACCAGCCCCATCCCAGAGAGCTGAGTGGGCCTGGGGCCCCCTGCTCATGCCCGGGCATGCCTGCTCTGGTCTCACCCAGGACGCGGACCCCCAGATGGACTGTCAGATGTCCTTTTCCAAGGGGAAAAGAGCCCAGCTCAAGACCGTGGTGACGGTGAGGGCTGAGGCAGAGGCTTCTTCATGGGGAGCGGGACGATGATCCACGAGCACGACCACAGCCCCCGTAGCGGACCTTTCCACAGGGCCAGGCGCCCAGGTGTCCTTACCCTCCAGGACCCCACTGAGTCCCTGTAATAACTCTGCCCCAGTCCGAGGAGCCCACTGAGGCTCCGCGAAGTTGGGTGGCATTCCCCAGACTCCCAGGCAGGAGGTGGGCAAATCCCACTGGGCTGTGGAGGGGCAGGGTGCTCACCTTGTCACCAGCTGGTCCAGCACCTCCTGGGTGGTAGCGTAAGCTCTGTATGTGGCCAGGAACATGGAGACGTAGCTGAGGTCTCCGTCTAGGAAGGCGGGCAGCAGGTGTTCTACTCGCTTCTTCAGCAGCTCTGCCCGTTGGGGCCGCACCACGCAGGTCCCATTGCTCTTCACGGTTGAGGCCTTTCTAGCCTGAGGTGGGACAGGGGAGACATGCGGTCTTCACTGCGGTCACCAGGAGGGTTGGGGTTTGGAGCCCAGAGCAAACCCCCAGGCTCTCGGTGACGTAGGCAAAGAGGTGGGACAGGAGGGCCCACAGTAGACAAAAGGAGCAAGGTGCCTGGCTGGTTCCGTGGGTTCAGGGTCCGCCTCTTGGTTTCGGCTGAGCTCCTGATGCGCGCGTCCTGAGATCGAGTCCGTCGTCAGGCTTCGCACTTAGGGCAGGGTCTGCTTGAGGATCCTGTCTCTCCCTCTGTGTCTCCAACCCCCGTCTCTGTCTCTGTCTCTGTCTCTGTCTCTGTCTCTGTCTGTCTGTCTCTCAAAAACATAACTCGTGCAATCTCTTTAGGGAAAAAGGAGAATGGCAACAATACGGGGATGTGAGGTGGGGGGTGTGTGAATGGACGTCGGTATCTCAGGTCAGATCGTTAGCTGAGTATTGACAGCCGCTCCCTGCACTAACGGCATCGTCCCTGTGATTTCTGACGATGTATGTGAGGCTTGAGACCACAGAGACTGTTTCATGGGTGGGGGTGCTCGGGATTTTAGGGCACGTAGGATGTTCCGTGCAGCGCTGTGAGTTGGCAACAGAAGGGAATCACATGAACGTCCTGCCTCTGTGAAGGGCTCAGTGGCTGCGGTAACTGATGGGCCTTCTGGAATGTTGTGCAGCACAAGGAGGCGCCTGCTCCGGACCCTGGAGGGGCCCCAGGGATGGGTTCCTTCACAACCAAAGGGCAGAGCAATAGGCATAGTACCATGAGCCCCAGGCCCCGTTGGGGAAAAGTCTCCCAGCTCAGCAGGATCTCGAGCAAGGGATGAGAGGTGGTTTAAGGTCGCTTTTCTGATATTCGTACAGATATGTGGATAGGGACTGTGCATGGGGCCAAGGCCGTTGGCAGGGCCCTGAGGGCAGGTTTGGGGAGGAGATGGGGATCCAGGTTCACATGGGAGCAGGAGTCCAGGAGGGAGCCCCGAGGAGCCCAGAGGCTGGTTTCTGGGATCTGGGTCCCTTTGTGCCGCATCGGTGCCCTGGGTGCTGGGTCCCTCCGGCACCTCCACTCACCCTGAGCCAGCGCTGGACTTTGTTGGCAGTAGGGGACTCCTTCCTGTCCTTTTGGGAGGTGGGGCAGGGGATCCCATCGTTCAGCTCCTGCCCTGTCTCCTGTGTGGAGCTCTGTAAAGACAGTGCCCGGCAGCCAGGCGGGAGGCCTCGGAGGTCTGTCTGGCTGCCTTTGCTGGTCCTCAGACCCAGGGGACTCCCTTGCAGACCCACCACACCCCAGGATGCACGCAGCTCCACCATGGAGAGAAAAGTGACACAGCTCGAGGGCCTTGGATTCACTCTGGCCCTGGTGAGAGGCACCTCAGGAATCCTCTTTCCACCCTGCCCACCGTGGCATCGGTGTGACCATGAAGGCATCCCCAGGGTATCCACTGCCCTGCAACCTCCTCCAGCCCAGGGCGGGACCTCCCCCACATACCCCTCTTTCCCTGAAACTGGGGGGATGGGGCTGCCCAGGGATGGCTCGGAGAGGTGGCCTGGCCTGGCCTGGCCTGGCCTAGGCCGCTCGGTATTACCTTCCGGCACCTCCTGGCAAAGGCCCTGCGGCGTCGGGGGCGCGGGTTGAGCCAGTGTCTGCAGCAGGTGAAAAGTCCCTCAGCCCGGGGTTTCTGGAAGCCAGAGCCCCGGAAAATGGGCACGCAGCAAGAGAACATCTTTCGCTATCGAATGTCTCCGGCCAAGTGAGCCTGATACGGGACCGCACTAGAATGTGGGTGCCTGGTGACCGGGGTTCCAAGTTCTGTGGGGGTCGGTTATCAGGGAAGTGACTTCACTTCCTGGGATCCCCTCCCCGAGTGCACACCTGGACTAGCACCTACACAAACAGTGCTCTGGGCTGCCGACTGCTCATCCCCTTTCTGCGTGCCATGCCACATGCGTACCCAGTGACACCAACACAACCCTCTCCACAGGCCCTAGGGAAGGTCTGGGTGCAGCCAGGGCCCCAGCTTAGAAACACCCCGGGCTCTGACGCAAGTCTCCATCTTCCCCGTTGGGGACCCCGGAGAAGCCGTTGTGCCCGTCAGGGATGGTCTGTGTCTTGCCTGTGCGATAGGGATTTTTCCAGCGGACTTCTTGCGGAAGTCCACAGGCACAGGTGGGATACCATCTAAGAAATTGGGGGAGTGGTGTCCCACGTAGGGAATACCTGCCACCACATTTTCTTCCTTTCTCACCTTCTCTGAGTCTGTAGCTCCTCCGATGCCACCCGCAGTCCCTATTGTGTTGTGTGTGTATCTGTGCACATGTGTGGGCCCCAATACTCGTATTGTGCAGGCCCAGAAGATGAGAGTCCCACCTAGGGGTGGATGGGAAATAGCTTTCCCAGGTCTTAGGCTTTCTAATTTCCAAGGCAAACCCTGCAGAAGGCATTGGAGCCTTGGCTTAGAGGGGCTGAGCCCACCCTTACCCCTAGACGCTGCCAGTCGTGTGTCACGAGCCATCCCTCCTTTCCTCTGGGTGTCCTGCGGGCAGGGGTGCCGTCAGTGGGTTGCCCTGGCCTGGGCTCCTCCTCAGACGGGTACGTGCTGGGATGCCTCCTGCCTGGGATGTCGATGCTTCTTCTCACCCCCATACCATCTCCAGGTCTACAGCCAGTTCCAAAACACAACCTCTTCCCGAGCTCCCAGTGAGTAGCTAGGTTCAGCCACGGCCCCACCGTTGAGGACACTCGGACAGCTGGGTTCAGGCCTGGTTCTGCCTTCTTACCAGTCTGTGATTCTGGGCAAGGCACGGACCCTGCTGGGGTCTTCCCCTTGTTGCAGAGGCTGTCTCTTACGTAACTGGTTTTCTTTCATTTGAAAGATTTTCTGTGTTGGTTTGAGAGACAGAGTGTGGGGGGTGGGGAGAATAGAGGGAGAGGGGAGACAGAATCTCAAGCCGACTCTGTGCTGAGTGTGATGCCCAATGCTGGTCTTGATCCCAAGACCCTGAGTTCGTGACCCGAGTCCAGATCACGAGTCGGAGGCGTAAGCAACTGAGCCACCCAGGCGCCCTGGCAAAAGAACACTTTCGATATATTTCCAGGCAATGCAGGGAAGTGACTAGTGCAAGGGGGAAGACAAACATGAGGGACTCTGCATTTCCCTAACTTACTGCCTAAAGAGATTTCATTTCTAGTCTACGGGTCAGGAATGTAGAACACAGGCGAAGCTCAGCCATTTCCATGAGTTGGAGACAGCAAGGTGGAAGTTTGGAGAAGTCAATATGGCTGTGGTTTACAGTACAGAATACTGAGGAGAGCTGCACAGAGAAAGAGGACCTCAGAAAGCCATCTAGGATCACTTTTGAGTTTTCATAGCATTCCGCAGTAGGGCACATGTGTGAGGAACGTAGGTGGTGTGGGGAAAATAATAGCGCAGGGGAAGCAGAGAGGAAAATGTCACTAGCCTTCACACACAATCAGGAAAAGTCTGTGCTACCGGCAGCAGGCAGAGTGGAAAACCTCGTAATTCGTGGGACATTGCAAAGACAGCTCAGAATACCAACAGAACAGTAGCAAAATACATTGAAGACTACTGTGATACCACCTAACAAACCTTTGGAAAGCTAGTCTGGAAGGATAAAATAGTTTTCCAGGAACCTCCCCATCAGAACAATCCTCAAGGGTATGTGTAGAAATATAAGCCATAGTTAATATCTAACAATTAACATTCACGATAGCTGCCTTCCAACAAAAGATTACCAGGATGCAAAGAGGGAGAAAAGTTCACCTCGTACTGAGGAGAAAGATTAAACAATAGAAACCTACCCAGAAATGAAAAAGACGATGGAAGTATTGCCCATGGACATTCAAACCACCGTTAGAAAGAGGTTTTATATACGTAAGAATGTACACAAAGGATGAAGTGAAACAGAGATATAGAAAATATGAAAACAAGGAAAACCCAACTTCTGGAGCTGAACAGTAGCACGTCTAAGATGAAAAATGTAGTAGATGGCCTTTCCTTCACGTTAGACACTAAATAGCAGAGAGAGAGAGAGAGAGAGAGAGAGAGGGAGAGAACGTGAATGTATGATCATGGCAGTTGTCCAGAATAAAGCAGAGAAAAGGAAGGGTGCAAACCACGCCCTGCACACAAACACTAGAGTATGTGTGAGCTTTGTAGCAATTTCACGTGGCCTGGTAGATAAGAAATTGGCTGAGGTACAGAAAAAAACTGTTTGAAGAAGTAATGTCTGATTATTATCTGAATTGTATGAACCCTCTCCACCCAGAGATTCAAGAATTCAGGAATCCAGCCAACAAAACCCCCAAACATAAAGATCATGAAAAAAACCCTCCTTATCAACCTACATCCCAATAAAATTGCTTCAGACCAATGATAAAGAAAAAATCTAAAAAGCAGATGGAGATGAGTCCATTGCGTTACCTGTCACGTCCCTAATTCTGTAGATGGTCTCTGTTTCTTTCTGGTCTGTGGTACTCTTGGAGTGTCTCTTCACTTACAGGATCCCCCTTCCTTTTTCTTGCAGGGTGGTTTCGCGGCCAAATCCTTTGAGTTCCTTTCTGTCCTGGAAGCTCTTTATCTCTGCTCCTATTCGGAATGCCTCCTTGCTGGGTAAAGTATTCTTGGCTGCATGTTTTTCTCATTTAGTACCCTGACTCGATCACGCCAGCCCTTTCTGGTGTGCCAGCTCTCTGTGGATAGGTATGTGGCTAGAAGACCCTCTTGTCTCAAGCTGCTTTCAGGATTTTCTCTTTGTGTCTGAAATTGCAAACGTCACTGTATATGTTAGGGTGTTCCTCTATTCCTGTGGATTTGGGGAAGAGTCCTCTCTACCTCTTGGACTTGAATGCCCGTTTCCCTCCCAGATTGGGGAAGTTCTCAGCTACGATCTACACAGACAGATCTTCTGTCCCTCTGTGTCTTCTCCCTCGGGGCCAGAAGTAATTCCAATATTGTTTCCTTTTGTGGTATCACTGATTTTTCGATTCCTCCACCCATGGTCCATTCGTTGGCTTTCTCTCTTTTCCTCGGCTTCCTTCCTTTCCGTCAGCTTGTCTTTGGTGTCACTGACTCTGTCTTCTGCCTCATTGACCCTGGCCGTTAGAGCGTCCACATGCTATGTAGACTGCATCTCAGTTAGAGCCTTTGGAATTTGGGCCTGATTCGATTTCATTTCTGCACTATGAGAGTCTCTCGTGACATTTAGACTTTTTTTCAAGCCCAGCTAGCAACTCTGTAATTGTCATCCTGAGTTCCAGCTCTGACATCTTACTTAAAACCGTATGCATTAGATCAGTGGCAGAGAGGGTTACCTCTGGCTCTTTCTTTTGCCGTGAATCCCTCCCTCTAGTCACTTTCCCCGGAGAAGAATGGATGGGGGAGAGAGAGATTAGGATCTCACAGGGTGGACAAAACAGGGTGAGCCACTTCGTCCCGAATGTCTGTTGGTCTGTGTGTTGGAAGTCACTAAATCCCAAAACGGTAAAGAAAGCCAAACTCATATATACACAGAAATCAAATTGAATATAGCGACAGAAATCCAAAAATGAAGAATATGTGTATAAAATGTCAATGTAAAAAATGAAAGTTAAGAAAAGATTGAAAAATGAAGAGTCGCTAAAAGAAAAAGAAAAAGTAGTTGGAAAGGGAAAAAAGACAAAAAAAAAAAAAAACGAAATGGAAAATGTTGAATGGAGAGAGAAATGAATGATGAGAAAAAGCCTTGAGCTCTAGGTGCTGTTTTCCCCTAGCGCTGGAGTTTGGCCGTCCTCTTTGGTCTGTAAACTTGCTGTTCACTTGTTGTTTCACCTCGTATTCGGGGGGCAGGGGCCTAGTGCCCTGTTTCGCAGGTGTTTTTGCCTGGACGGGGATGCACTGCCCCTTGCCAGGGGGCCCGGTGGGGCTCAGGGTCAGCGGGTTGCTCTGTGTGCCTTGCGTTCCCAGAGGGCTTTCCCCGCCTCTTGAGAGGGTGAGAATAAAAACGGCCGCCCGCATCTGTAGGCGCGGAGGTGTGATGCTGTTGTGCGCCAAGTTGTGTAGACGTCTGCGGTGCTCCCCACACCAAAGGTCCTGAGGGAAGGCGGAGGGTCACAGCATTCCTGTCCTTTGCAGGGCTCCCAGACGGAGAGCTTCTGATCAAGTGGACTCCCCGTCAAGTGACTTGGTGCGAGGAGAGGGATCTCTCCCTTCTCCTCACTTGGGTCTCGAGCAGGAAGCGTAGGCACTGCTCTCACAACAACTGAACCGGAGGGTTATCGGGAATCGGGGCTGGCAGGGGCAGGGGGTCGCTGCTGGAGGAGCCTGAGGGGTGTGGAGGGGCTATGCCCAGTGCCAAAGCCGCCGGTTGAGGCTCTGTCCATCCTGCAGCTTCCATGAGCACCCAGTGTGCTTTGGAAATGAGGAGGTCGTGGAATATAGGTGAGGTTCAGTGGGGTGGAACCCGGAGCCGACGACCAGGAGAGAATTCTTGAGACGTCTTTGGTGCAAAACTGGTGGTTTATGACAGGACCCGTGGCAGAAAGAGCTGCTGCTCTGGCTTGTGAGGGGTGGCTGATGATAAGACTATGGGGTTGGGGGAAGGGAAGGAAAAAGGGAGGTTGAGATAATACTTGCATATGTTAAAGAAGACTCCCAAGGTACAGAGGCCTTGCCATTGTCTAGGGAAGGTGGTTTTGCCCTCTAGCAAGGCATGAACATTAAGACGGTTGGGAACTTCCTGGAGGCTGCAGATTAGAAGGACATTTCATTGTATCGACTTTCCCTTCAGGAAGCTAAGTAACTGATAGAAAGGCTTGGTTCTTGGAAAGTGCTAAGACATTGGGAAACTGAGGGAGACTTAAGTCTTGCAGGATTGTGGTGTCTATAGGTGAACTATTTCTTTGCCCTTTAGGGCAGCCGGGAGTGCCTGAGGAATGTCACGTCCACCCCATGGTGGGGGGTGGGGGTGGGGTGTCAGTTCCGGCTTTGTCCTCCTCAGCTAGCCTTCTCTTGCCTCCTCAGTAAAGGTCCCTCCTGTTCACAGAGGTTCAAGCAGTTCTCGCTGTTGCCACCTAGTGGACATATGGATGAACACATTCAGGTCATGTCTGTGACTCCCTGAGCTGAGCGGCCCTGAGAGGTTGGTTCCTTCCTGCGAGGAGAGGGCCCAAAAAGGATGGACCCGGAGCAAGCAGACAAGTGTGGCCCGGCCGACGCCCCTCTGCTGGCCTGGAAGCAGGACCCGGTTGCTCTACTTAGAAGCTGAGTTCTAGAGCAAGAGGGGCTGGAGTGGCTGGGGTGTGTCCCGGGACGGGGTCTGGATGAGGGGTGTTCCAGGACGGGGGTGGGGGGGGGGTGGGGGGGCAGGGCTGCTTGTGGAGGGAGGATCCATGAGGGCGGTATGGACAGGCTCTTCCGTGCTCCACGGGTCCCGCCCAGGTAGCCTGATGGCCTCACTGCTGGCTTGTCTTCCTCGTGATTTCAGGGTTCATCTCTAGTCTCCGGGGACCCTCCTTTCCCGAGCAAGGCTCCACGGAAAGAAAGAGAGTATAGCTAGAGGACCCTGCAGCCAATACTCCCAACAGTGGGACTAGCGTGTGTTCCAGAAATTGTGCTTTTAGGAAACAGCCCTAAAGCACAAGAGATTTACGGCACATTGTGCTCTTCACTTTAAGGAGGAGACTCAAAGAATTGGAGAGGTCTCAGTTGTTGGGCAGGTGGTGCTGCTGAGTAAATGATGTGTAGCTCCTGAAAATGCAGAAGGGGACAGGAGAGGAGTAGCAGTGCCTGTCCACTGTGGGGACCTCAGGCCGAACAAGAGCCCAGCTGTGGAACCCTCCCTGCCCCACCCTGTCCCCCACACAGGCAAACCCCCTCCCCCGCTCTCACTCACCCATACACTCCGAGGGAAAGGACTGGAAGAGGGACGCCATGTGTTATGGGCTATCATGGTAGAAGGTAGAAGGAATGTGTCTTCCTTTCTTCATATTTACATCACTCTTTTGCTACCAAAACGTAATCTGGCTGAAACCTTAGAGAACTTTTAAATGACCTGATATGTTTGTAATAAAGAGGAAGATTTAATATGCAGTCTTAATATTTTTATAACATGCACATTAGAATCATTGAAACCTGGCCTATCCAGGAAAATGAAAGATTTTGAAGGTGTCTCCTGGACCCAGAGATTTCTGGCTCCTGGGTCACACTTACAAAAGGGAAGCCTATCCCAGATCATGAAAACATTTCATTTTGGGGCTTCACATGCGCAGTATTGTATCAGCAATATTCCTTTGTAGTAAAATGGGGTTTTTTTTGTTTCTGTTTTTGTGTTTCTGTGTTTGTTTGTTTTTTAAGAGAAAAAAACCTGAAAAAAAAATGAATCACTCATAGGTTACGTAGCTAGATACAAAAAGGCCACACTGCCTGATCCCACACACATGAAAACCCAGAAGAAGTAACTCACAGAGGCGGAGACGAGAGGGGAGCCGTGGCTACAGGGACTGGGCTGAGGGAATGAGCAGTATCTGACGAGTGGCACGGGAGTGTCTGGGAGGGAAATATTGTAGAAGGACAGGTTGTGAGACACTGTGTACCTAATGACACCTGGAGGTACGATTTAAAAGGATCAGAGTAAAATTCCATGAAAACTCAATTTATCCTTTATTTATAGACCAGAACGTATTAAGCTATGAAATAGGTGCATGAACAACGCAAAAATTAGAAACACTGGAATGACAGGGGAGGGGAAGCCATCCTTTGGGGATTCAGCGAGCAGGAACGGCTGCTCCGGGGCCGGGGCCGAGGCCGGATGCTCCACTGAGAGAGGTGGTAGGCGGCGCCCTTCGGCAAGCCCGATAACTGGTGCTGTAGCCTGCTTGGACTCTGGGGCTGCCAAAGGTGCAGGTGGCTCTTGTAGCTGCTGACAGGGAGTCAGAGCTCTGTGTATATCCTCCGCTGGCTCTGACAAGGCAAGTGACATCAGGGGCCCTTCAGGGACCTCCATAGTTAGTGCCGCAGCGTGCGCGGGCACCGGGGCTGCCAAAGGTGCAGGTGGGTCTTCAAGCTCCTGACAGGGAGTCAGAGCGCTGAGTATATCCTGCCGTGGCTCTGAAATGGGAGCTGTCATCACGCGCTCTTCAGGGACCTCCATGGCTGGTGCCGGAGCCTGCTCAGGCTCCCGCGCTGTCAAAGGTGCAGGTGACTCTTCTTGCACCTGAGAGAGGGTCAGCGCCCTGAGTATATCCTCTGTTGGCTCTGATATGGGACGTGGCCTAAGGGGCTCCTCAGGGACCTCCGTAGCTGGTGCTGCAGGCTGCTCGGGTTCTGGTGCTGCCAAGGGCGGAGGTGGCTCTTGGAGCTCCTGACAGGGAGTCAGAGCAGTGAGTATGTCCTGCGCCGGCTCCGACAGGGCAGGTGGCATCAGGGGCCCTTCAGGGACCTCCATAGTTGGTGCTGCAGCGTGTGTGGGCGCCGTGGCTGCAAAAAGTGCAGGTCGGTCTTCAAGCTCTTCACAGGGAGTCAGAGCTGTGAGTATATCATCTGTTGGCTGTGACATGAGACGTGGCCTACAGGGCTCTTCAGGGACCTCCGAAGGTGGTGCTGCAGGCTGCTCGGGCTCCGGCGCAGCCAAGGCCGGAGGTGGCTCTTGGAGCTGCTGACAGGGGGTCAGAGCTCTGTGTACATCCTCCGCTGGCTCAGACATGGCAAGCGGCATCAGGGGCCCTTCAGGGACCTCCAGAGCTAGTGCTGCAGCGTGCGCGGGCGCCGGGGCTGCAAAAGGTGCAGGTGACTCTTCTAGCTCCCAACAGAGAGTCCGAGTTGTGAGTATAGCCTCCGCTGGCTCTGACATGTCACGTGGCCAAAGGGGCTCTTCAGGGACCTGCATAGCTAGGACTGGAGCCAGCTCGGGCTCCGGGGCTGCCAAGGGCGCAGGTGGCTCTTGGAGCTTCTGACAGGGAGTCAGAGCTGTTTGCATCTCCTGCGCCGTCTTCGACAGGGCAGGTGGCATCAGGGGCCTTTCAGGGACCTCCATAGCTGGAGCTGGAGCCTGCTCGGGCTCTGGGGCTGCCATAGATGCCAGTGGCTCTTGCAGCTCCTGACCGTTCGTCAGAGCTGTGAGTGTATCCTCCGCTTCCTCTGACATGGCAAGTGGCATCGGGGGCCCTTCAGGGACCTCCACAGTTGGTGCTGCAGCGTGCGTGGGCGCCGGGGCTGCGAAAAGTGCCGGTCGGTCTTCAAGCTCCTGACAGGGAGTCAGAGCTGGGAGTATATCATCTGTGGGCTGTGACATGAGACGTGGCCCAAGGGGCTCTTCAGGGACCTCCGAAGCTGGTGCTGCAGGCTGCTCGGGCTCCGGTGCTGCCAAGGGCGGAGGTGGCTCTTGGAGCTCCTGACAGGGAGTCAGAGCAGTGAGCATGTCCTGCGCCGGCTCCGACAGGGCAGGTGGCATCAGGGGCCCTTCAGGGACCTCCATAGTTAGTGTTGCAGCATGCGCGGGCGCTCGGGCTGCGAAAGGTGCAGGTGGGTCTTCAAGATCCTGACATGGTGTCAGAGCTTTGAGTATATCCTGCCGTGGCCCTGAAATGGGAGCTGTCATCACGCGCTCTTCAGCGACCTCCATGGCTGGTGCCGGAGCCTGCTCAGGCTCCCGCACTGTCAAAGGTGCAGGTGACTCTTCTTGCACCTGAGAGAGGGTCAGAGCCCTGAGTATATCCTCTGTTGGCTCTGATATGGGACGTGGCCTAAGGGGCTCTTCAGGGACCTCCGAAGGTGGTGCTGCAGCGTGTGTGGGCGCCGTGGTTGCAAAAAGTGCAGGTCGGTCTTCAAGCTCTTCACAGGGAGTCAGAGCTGTGAGTATATCCTCTGTTGGCTGTGACATGGGACGTGGCCTAAGGGGCTCTTCAGGGACCTCCGAAGGTGGTGCTGCAGGCTGCTCGGGCTCCGGCGCTGCCAAGGCCGGACGTGGCTCCTGGAGCTCCTGAGAGGGAGTCAGAGCAGTGAGTATGTCCTGCGCCGTCTCCGACAGGGCAGGTGGCATCAGGGTCCCCTCAGGGACCTCCATAGGTAGTGCTGGAGCCTGCTCGGGCTCCAGGCTTTCCAAAGGTGCAGGTGACTCTTGCAGCTCCCGACAGAGAGTCCGAGCTGTGAGTATATCCTGCCGTGGCTCTGAAATGGCAGGTGTCATCACGGGCTCTTCAGGGACCTCCATGGCTGGTGCCGGAGCCTGCTCAGATTCCCGCACTGTCAAAGGTGCAGGTGACCTTTGTAGCACCTGACAGGGAGTCAGAGCTGTGAGTATATCCTCTGTTGGCTGTGACATGGGACGTGGCCTGAGGGGCTCTTCAGGGACCTCCGAAGGTGGTGCTGTAGGCTGCTCGGGCTCCGGCGCTGCCAAGGCCGGACGTGGCTCCTGGAGCTCCTGAGAGGGAGTCAGAGCAGTGAGTATGTCTTGCGCCGTCTCCGACAGGGCAGGTGGCATCAGGGTCCCCTCAGGGACCTGCATAGGTAGTGCTGGAGCCTGCTCGGGCTCCAGGCTTTCCAAAGGTGCAGGTGACTCTTGTAGCTCCCGACAGAGAGTCCGAGCTGTGAGTATATCCTGCCGTGGCTCTGAAATGGCAGGTGTCATCACGGGCTCTTCAGGGACCTCCATGGCTGGTGCCGGAGCCTGCTCAGATTCCCGCACTGTCAAAGGTGCAGGTGACCTTTCTAGCACCTGACAGAGAGTCAGAGCTGTGAGTATATCCTCCGCTGGGTCTGACATGTCACGTGGCCTGAGGGGCTCTTGAGGGACCTCCATAGCTAGGACTGCAGCCTGCTCGGGCTCCGGGGCTGCCAAGGGCGCAGGTGGCTCTTGGAGCTTCCGACAGGGAGTCAGAGCTGTGAGTATGTCCTGCGCCGGCTCCGACAGGGCAGGTGGCATCAGGGGCCCTTCAGGGACCTCCATAGCTGGAGCAGGAGCCTGCTCGGGCTCTGGGGCTGCCATAGATGCCGGTGGCTCTTGCAGCTCCTGACCGTTCGTCAGAGCTGTGAGTGTATCCTCCGCTTCCTCTGACATGGCAAGTGGCATAAGGGACCCTTCAGGGACCTCCAGAGCTAGTGCTGCAGCGTGCGTGGGCGCTGGGGCTGCGAAAGGTGCAGGTGGGTCTTCAAGCTCCTGATAGGGAGTCAGAGCTGTGAGTGTATCCTCTGTGGGCTGTGACATGGGACGCGGCCTAAGGGGCTCTTCAGGGACCTCCGAAGGTGGTGCTGCAGGCTGCTCGGGCTCCGGCGCTGCCAAGGCCGGGCGTGGCTCCTGGAGCTCCTGACAGGGAGTCAGAGCAGTGAGTATGTCCTGCGCCGTCTCCGACAGGGCAGGTGGCATCAGGGTCCCCTCAGGGACCTCCATAGGTAGTGCTGGAGCCTGCTCGGGCTCCAGGCTTTCCAAAGGTGCAGGTGACTCTTGTAGCTCCCGACAGAGAGTCAGAGCTGTGAGTATATCCTGCCGTGGCTCTGACGTGGGAGGTGTCATCTCGGGCTCTTCAGGGACCTCCGTGGCTGGTGCTGGGGCCTGCTGAGGCTCCTGGCTTTCCAAGGGTGCAGGTGACTCTTGGACGTCCTCACGGTGGATCAGAGCTCTGACCACCAGCTGCACTGGGCCCGACACGACAGATGACGTCCCTGCTCTTTTGAGTTGCTGAGCTCCAGCAGCAGTGATGGGATTTTCCAGCTCAGGCTCTGAAGCTGCATCAGGCACCACAGTGGGAGCTGGGACTAGCTTTCGGCGCGGTTGCGGATCTCGCTGTGGGGCTGCTGCTGTCGCTCCAAGAAGAGAAAGTATGGTCATCATGATTGTCTTTCCATGTCCCTTCCAAATGAAGGCAACTTTGCCCACCACTCAGTATTGTCTAAGAACCCGTCCCTGGGTGGTCTCCCCAAACTGTAGCCCATGGGGACAGTGATCTGAGACCACTCCTTGCTCCCAGCCACACTGCAGTCTGTGGAGGCTTGCTCTGTGTGGCCCACTCTCTCCCCTCCACAGGCCTCCATCAGTCACCCCCAGTCCTCCTCACCCCCAGCCTCCGGCTCAGCGGGCTCGAGGTGTCGCAGCCGAGAGAGGAGGAGCCAGGCACGTTGCTCCAGGTCTGAGCCTGGCACGAGGAACCCTACGTATGCCAGTAGTGTCTTTAGGCAGGGAAATTCTGGGGGCTGGAAGAAATCTTCAGGGTAGTGGTCCAGCCAGGTGCCCAGGATGGAGGAGATGACCCTGGGGACAGACAGGTGGGCAGAGGAGTCAGAGGACAGGGCACCTCCCACGCGGATGCCCCAGGGAGCCCCTGTCGGAACCTGGGCCCCTGGGTCCCCGGCTCCTGGCTGTCAGAGCCCATTCCTACTCCATGTCCACCTGTGATGTGGCAGAGCTGCCTGAGGCAGGCCTGGTCACTGAGGAGGGGCTGGCCCAAAGCCTCTGTGAGTGGGAGTCCTTGACCCCTGGTGTGACCATTTCTGTCCTCCAAGCGGAAGCTGGACACCCTGCTCCGTCTCCCTGCCCACTTGCCGCGTGACTTGCACTGCATGTGGGCAGGGAGGGGTGGCGTGTCTGGCGTGGTCATTGCTGTGACTATCCAATCAAGGAGGGAACTAAGGGACTCTGTCCCATCCCTGGCCTTCCCAGGACCCTCCCGATACCTCCCACTTCCCCTCCCGTGCCTACGTGCTGCCTCGTTCAGTAGGTGCCAGGAGAGGGTGTCCTTGCGTGGACACTAATCTCCCACTGGCTGGGGGACGTCCAGTCCCCGAGCCCTCCCTGGGTCTCCTGAGTACCTGCTGAGCACCCAGTGTCGACGTTCCACCAGATGTGTGGAAGCCACGCCCTTTGTTCTGGGTCCCAGGATTAGGGTAGAGACAGGGCTGAGAGGCGGCGGGGATGGGGAATGACTCTGTTAGGGGCTGAGGCTGCCCTCCAGCCCGCTCTGCTCTCCCACAGTGCCCACACCCCACCCAGGGCTCTCCAGGCCCCCTTTCCTCTTCTGCAGAAGCAGCCCTCAGACCTGGACCCTCTCACAGGAATGGCAGATGTGTGGGATGAGGGTCCAGCAGCCCCCAGATCACAGTCCCCTCGCTGCCCTCTCGAAGAAGGAAGGGCCCTGTGCATTAGCCAAAGCTCACTCACGTGCCCCGCTGCTCCTGGTCTCCGCCGATCTCGTCCCAGGAAGAGAGGACGCATCCGTAGCTAGAGGAGGCCGGAGGGGTGGTGGGGGGATCGCATGAAATGCCCTGTGAACCCTCCCTCTCATCATATCTAGTGTCCCTGTCTGACTGCCGACTAGAATGGAGCCCTGGGGTGCTCCCGGGTGCTGTCTGCTGTGTGCGTGGGATCACAGTCAGCGCCCAGGGAAGCGTCTGCAGGTCTGCACCTAGAAGGGCATCCATCCTTTATGCTCGATGAATGAAAGGGCCCCCACCAGCCCCATCCCAGAGAGCTGAGTGGGCCTGGGGCCCCCTGCTCATGCCCGGGCATGCCTGCTCTGGTCTCACCCAGGACGCGGACCCCCAGATGGACTGTCAGATGTCCTTTTCCAAGGGGAAAAGAGCCCAGCTCAAGACCGTGGTGACGGTGAGGGCTGAGGCAGAGGCTTCTTCATGGGGAGCGGGACGATGATCCACGAGCACGACCACAGCCCCCGTAGCGGACCTTTCCACAGGGCCAGGCGCCCAGGTGTCCTTACCCTCCAGGACCCCACTGAGTCCCTGTAATAACTCTGCCCCAGTCCGAGGAGCCCACTGAGGCTCCGCGAAGTTGGGTGGCATTCCCCAGACTCCCAGGCAGGAGGTGGGCAAATCCCACTGGGCTGTGGAGGGGCAGGGTGCTCACCTTGTCACCAGCTGGTCCAGCACCTCCTGGGTGGTAGCGTAAGCTCTGTATGTGGCCAGGAACATGGAGACGTAGCTGAGGTCTCCGTCTAGGAAGGCGGGCAGCAGGTGTTCTACTCGCTTCTTCAGCAGCTCTGCCCGTTGGGGCCGCACCACGCAGGTCCCATTGCTCTTCACGGTTGAGGCCTTTCTAGCCTGAGGTGGGACAGGGGAGACATGCGGTCTTCACTGCGGTCACCAGGAGGGTTGGGGTTTGGAGCCCAGAGCAAACCCCCAGGCTCTCGGTGACGTAGGCAAAGAGGTGGGACAGGAGGGCCCACAGTAGACAAAAGGAGCAAGGTGCCTGGCTGGTTCCGTGGGTTCAGGGTCCGCCTCTTGGTTTCGGCTGAGCTCCTGATGCGCGCGTCCTGAGATCGAGTCCGTCGTCAGGCTTCGCACTTAGGGCAGGGTCTGCTTGAGGATCCTGTCTCTCCCTCTGTGTCTCCAACCCCCGTCTCTGTCTCTGTCTCTGTCTCTGTCTCTGTCTGTCTGTCTCTCAAAAACATAACTCGTGCAATCTCTTTAGGGAAAAAGGAGAATGGCAACAATACGGGGATGTGAGGTGGGGGGTGTGTGAATGGACGTCGGTATCTCAGGTCAGATCGTTAGCTGAGTATTGACAGCCGCTCCCTGCACTAACGGCATCGTCCCTGTGATTTCTGACGATGTATGTGAGGCTTGAGACCACAGAGACTGTTTCATGGGTGGGGGTGCTCGGGATTTTAGGGCACGTAGGATGTTCCGTGCAGCGCTGTGAGTTGGCAACAGAAGGGAATCACATGAACGTCCTGCCTCTGTGAAGGGCTCAGTGGCTGCGGTAACTGATGGGCCTTCTGGAATGTTGTGCAGCACAAGGAGGCGCCTGCTCCGGACCCTGGAGGGGCCCCAGGGATGGGTTCCTTCACAGCCAAAGGGCAGAGCAATAGGCATAGTACCATGAGCCCCAGGCCCCGTTGGGGAAAAGTCTCCCAGCTCAGCAGGATCTCGAGCAAGGGATGAGAGGTGGTTTAAGGTCGCTTTTCTGATATTCGTACAGATATGTGGATAGGGACTGTGCATGGGGCCAAGGCCGTTGGCAGGGCCCTGAGGGCAGGTTTGGGGAGGAGATGGGGATCCAGGTTCACATGGGAGCAGGAGTCCAGGAGGGAGCCCCGAGGAGCCCAGAGGCTGGTTTCTGGGATCTGGGTCCCTTTGTGCCGCATCGGTGCCCTGGGTGCTGGGTCCCTCCGGCACCTCCACTCACCCTGAGCCAGCGCTGGACTTTGTTGGCAGTAGGGGACTCCTTCCTGTCCTTTTGGGAGGTGGGGCAGGGGATCCCATCGTTCAGCTCCTGCCCTGTCTCCTGTGTGGAGCTCTGTAAAGACAGTGCCCGGCAGCCAGGCGGGAGGCCTCGGAGGTCTGTCTGGCTGCCTTTGCTGGTCCTCAGACCCAGGGGACTCCCTTGCAGACCCACCACACCCCAGGATGCACGCAGCTCCACCATGGAGAGAAAAGTGACACAGCTCGAGGGCCTTGGATTCACTCTGGCCCTGGTGAGAGGCACCTCAGGAATCCTCTTTCCACCCTGCCCACCGTGGCATCGGTGTGACCATGAAGGCATCCCCAGGGTATCCACTGCCCTGCAACCTCCTCCAGCCCAGGGCGGGACCTCCCCCACATACCCCTCTTTCCCTGAAACTGGGGGGATGGGGCTGCCCAGGGATGGCTCGGAGAGGTGGCCTGGCCTGGCCTGGCCTGGCCTAGGCCGCTTGGTATTACCTTCCGGCACCTCCTGGCAAAGGCCCTGCGGCGTCGGGGGCGCGGGTTGAGCCAGTGTCTGCAGCAGGTGAAAAGTCCCTCAGCCCGGGGTTTCTGGAAGCCAGAGCCCCGGAAAATGGGCACGCAGCAAGAGAACATCTTTCGCTATCGAATGTCTCCGGCCAAGTGAGCCTGATACGGGACCGCACTAGAATGTGGGTGCCTGGTGACCGGGGTTCCAAGTTCTGTGGGGGTCGGTTATCAGGGAAGTGACTTCACTTCCTGGGATCCCCTCCCCGAGTGCACACCTGGACTAGCACCTACACAAACAGTGCTCTGGGCTGCCGACTGCTCATCCCCTTTCTGCGTGCCATGCCACATGCGTACCCAGTGACACCAACACAACCCTCTCCACAGGCCCTAGGGAAGGTCTGGGTGCAGCCAGGGCCCCAGCTTAGAAACACCCCGGGCTCTGACGCAAGTCTCCATCTTCCCCGTTGGGGACCCCGGAGAAGCCGTTGTGCCCGTCAGGGATGGTCTGTGTCTTGCCTGTGCGATAGGGATTTTTCCAGCGGACTTCTTGCGGAAGTCCACAGGCACAGGTGGGATACCATCTAAGAAATTGGGGGAGTGGTGTCCCACGTAGGGAATACCTGCCACCACATTTTCTTCCTTTCTCACCTTCTCTGAGTCTGTAGCTCCTCCGATGCCACCCGCAGTCCCTATTGTGTTGTGTGTGTATCTGTGCACATGTGTGGGCCCCAATACTCGTATTGTGCAGGCCCAGAAGATGAGAGTCCCACCTAGGGGTGGATGGGAAATAGCTTTCCCAGGTCTTAGGCTTTCTAATTTCCAAGGCAAACCCTGCAGAAGGCATTGGAGCCTTGGCTTAGAGGGGCTGAGCCCACCCTTACCCCTAGACGCTGCCAGTCGTGTGTCACGAGCCATCCCTCCTTTCCTCTGGGTGTCCTGCGGGCAGGGGTGCCGTCAGTGGGTTGCCCTGGCCTGGGCTCCTCCTCAGACGGGTACGTGCTGGGATGCCTCCTGCCTGGGATGTCGATGCTTCTTCTCACCCCCATACCATCTCCAGGTCTACAGCCAGTTCCAAAACACAACCTCTTCCCGAGCTCCCAGTGAGTAGCTAGGTTCAGCCACGGCCCCACCGTTGAGGACACTCGGACAGCTGGGTTCAGGCCTGGTTCTGCCTTCTTACCAGTCTGTGATTCTGGGCAAGGCACGGACCCTGCTGGGGTCTTCCCCTTGTTGCAGAGGCTGTCTCTTACGTAACTGGTTTTCTTTCATTTGAAAGATTTTCTGTGTTGGTTTGAGAGACAGAGTGTGGGGGGTGGGGAGAATAGAGGGAGAGGGGAGACAGAATCTCAAGCCGACTCTGTGCTGAGTGTGATGCCCAATGCTGGTCTTGATCCCAAGACCCTGAGTTCGTGACCCGAGTCCAGATCACGAGTCGGAGGCGTAAGCAACTGAGCCACCCAGGCGCCCTGGCAAAAGAACACTTTCGATATATTTCCAGGCAATGCAGGGAAGTGACTAGTGCAAGGGGGAAGACAAACATGAGGGACTCTGCATTTCCCTAACTTACTGCCTAAAGAGATTTCATTTCTAGTCTACGGGTCAGGAATGTAGAACACAGGCGAAGCTCAGCCATTTCCATGAGTTGGAGACAGCAAGGTGGAAGTTTGGAGAAGTCAATATGGCTGTGGTTTACAGTACAGAATACTGAGGAGAGCTGCACAGAGAAAGAGGACCTCAGAAAGCCATCTAGGATCACTTTTGAGTTTTCATAGCATTCCGCAGTAGGGCACATGTGTGAGGAACGTAGGTGGTGTGGGGAAAATAATAGCGCAGGGGAAGCAGAGAGGAAAATGTCACTAGCCTTCACACACAATCAGGAAAAGTCTGTGCTACCGGCAGCAGGTAGAGTGGAAAACCTCATAATTCGTGGGACATTGCAAAGAGAGCTCAGAATACCAACAGAACAGTAGCAAAATACATTGAAGACTACTGTGATACCACCTAACAAACCTTTGGAAAGCTAGTCTGGAAGGATAAAATAGTTTTCCAGGAACCTCCCCATCAGAACAATCCTCAAGGGTATGTGTAGAAATATAAGCCATAGTTAATATCTAACAATTAACATTCACGATAGCTGCCTTCCAACAAAAGATTACCAGGATGCAAAGAGGGAGAAAAGTTCACCTCGTACTGAGGAGAAAGATTAAACAATAGAAACCTACCCGGAAATGAAAAAGACGATGGAAGTATTGCCCATGGACATTCAAACCACCGTTAGAAAGAGGTTTTATATACGTAAGAATGTACACAAAGGATGAAGTGAAACAGAGATATAGAAAATATGAAAACAAGGAAAACCCAACTTCTGGAGCTGAACAGTAGCACGTCTAAGATGAAAAATGTAGTAGATGGCCTTTCCTTCACGTTAGACACTAAATAGCAGAGAGAGAGAGAGAGAGAGAGAGAGAGAGAGAGAGAGAGGGAGAGAACGTGAATGTATGATCATGGCAGTTGTCCAGAATAAAGCAGAGAAAAGGAAGGGTGCAAACCACGCCCTGCACACAAACACTAGAGTATGTGTGAGCTTTGTAGCAATTTCACGTGGCCTGGTAGATAAGAAATTGGCTGAGGTACAGAAAAAAACTGTTTGAAGAAGTAATGTCTGATTATTATCTGAATTGTATGAACCCTCTCCACCCAGAGATTCAAGAATTCAGGAATCCAGCCAACAAAACCCCCAAACATAAAGATCATGAAAAAAACCCTCCTTATCAACCTACATCCCAATAAAATTGCTTCAGACCAATGATAAAGAAAAAATCTAAAAAGCAGATGGAGATGAGTCCATTGCGTTACCTGTCACGTCCCTAATTCTGTAGATGGTCTCTGTTTCTTTCTGGTCTGTGGTACTCTTGGAGTGTCTCTTCACTTACAGGATCCCCCTTCCTTTTTCTTGCAGGGTGGTTTCGCGGCCAAATCCTTTGAGTTCCTTTCTGTCCTGGAAGCTCTTTATCTCTGCTCCTATTCGGAATGCCTCCTTGCTGGGTAAAGTATTCTTGGCTGCATGTTTTTCTCATTTAGTACCCTGACTCGATCACGCCAGCCCTTTCTGGTGTGCCAGCTCTCTGTGGATAGGTATGTGGCTAGAAGACCCTCTTGTCTCAAGCTGCTTTCAGGATTTTCTCTCTGTGTCTGAAATTGCAAACGTCACTGTATATGTTAGGGTGTTCCTCTATTCCTGTGGATTTGGGGAAGAGTCCTCTCTACCTCTTGGACTTGAATGCCCGTTTCCCTCCCAGATTGGGGAAGTTCTCAGCTACGATCTACACAGACAGATCTTCTGTCCCTCTGTGTCTTCTCCCTCGGGGCCAGAAGTAATTCCAATATTGTTTCCTTTTGTGGCATCACTGATTTTTCGATTCCTCCACCCATGGTCCATTCGTTGGCTTTCTCTCTTTTCCTCGGCTTCCTTCCTTTCCGTCAGCTTGTCTTTGGTGTCACTGACTCTGTCTTCTGCCTCATTGACCCTGGCCGTTAGAGCGTCCACATGCTATGTAGACTGCATCTCAGTTAGAGCCTTTGGAATTTGGGCCTGATTCGATTTCATTTCTGCACTATGAGAGTCTCTCGTGACATTTAGACTTTTTTTCAAGCCCAGCTAGCAACTCTGTAATTGTCATCCTGAGTTCCAGCTCTGACATCTTACTTAAAACCGTATGCATTAGATCAGTGGCAGAGAGGGTTACCTCTGGCTCTTTCTTTTGCCGTGAATCCCTCCCTCTAGTCACTTTCCCCGGAGAAGAATGGATGGGGGAGAGAGAGATTAGGATCTCACAGGGTGGACAAAACAGGGTGAGCCACTTCGTCCCGAATGTCTGTTGGTCTGTGTGTTGGAAGTCACTAAATCCCAAAACGGTAAAGAAAGCCAAACTCATATATACACAGAAATCAAATTGAATATAGCGACAGAAATCCAAAAATGAAGAATATGTGTATAAAATGTCAATGTAAAAAATGAAAGTTAAGAAAAGATTGAAAAATGAAGAGTCGCTAAAAGAAAAAGAAAAAGTAGTTGGAAAGGGAAAAAAGACAAAAAAAAAAAAAAAACGAAATGGAAAATGTTGAATGGAGAGAGAAATGAATGATGAGAAAAAGCCTCGAGCTCTAGGTGCTGTTTTCCCCTAGCGCTGGAGTTTGGCCGTCCTCTTTGGTCTGTAAACTTGCTGTTCACTTGTTGTTTCACCTCGTATTCAGGGGGCAGGGGCCTAGTGCCCTGTTTCGCAGGTGTTTTTGCCTGGACGGGGATGCACTGCCCCTTGCCAGGGGGCCCGGTGGGGCTCAGGGTCAGCGGGTTGCTCTGTGTGCCTTGCGTTCCCAGAGGGCTTTCCCCGCCTCTTGAGAGGGTGAGAATAAAAACGGCCGCCCGCATCTGTAGGCGCGGAGGTGTGATGCTGTTGTGCGCCAAGTTGTGTAGACGTCTGCGGTGCTCCCCACACCAAAGCTCCTGAGGGAAGGCGGAGGGTCACAGCATTCCTGTCCTTTGCAGGGCTCCCAGACGGAGAGCTTCTGATCAAGTGGACTCCCCGTCAAGTGACTTGGTGCGAGGAGAGGGATCTCTCCCTTCTCCTCACTTGGGTCTCGAGCAGGAAGCGTAGGCACTGCTCTCACAACAACTGAACCGGAGGGTTATCGGGAATCGGGGCTGGCAGGGGCAGGGGGTCGCTGCTGGAGGAGCCTGAGGGGTGTGGAGGGGCTATGCCCAGTGCCAAAGCCGCCGGTTGAGGCTCTGTCCATCCTGCAGCTTCCATGAGCACCCAGTGTGCTTTGGAAATGAGGAGGTCGTGGAATATAGGTGAGGTTCAGTGGGGTGGAACCTGGAGCCGACGACCAGGAGAGAATTCCTGAGACGTCTTTGGTGCAAAACTGGTGGTTTATGACAGGACCCGTGGCAGAAAGAGCTGCTGCTCTGGCTTGTGAGGGGTGGCTGATGATAAGACTATGGGGTTGGGGGAAGGGAAGGAAAAAGGGAGGTTGAGATAATACTTGCATATGTTAAAGAAGACTCCCAAGGTACAGAGGCCTTGCCATTGTCTAGGGAAGGTGGTTTTGCCCTCTAGCAAGGCATGAACATTAAGACGGTTGGGAACTTCCTGGAGGCTGCAGATTAGAAGGACATTTCATTGTATCGACTTTCCCTTCAGGAAGCTAAGTAACTGATAGAAAGGCTTGGTTCTTGGAAAGTGCTAAGACATTGGGAAACTGAGGGAGACTTAAGTCTTGCAGGATTGTGGTGTCTATAGGTGAACTATTTCTTTGCCCTTTAGGGCAGCCGGGAGTGCCTGAGGAATGTCACGTCCACCCCATGGTGGGGGGTGGGGGTGGGGTGTCAGTTCCGGCTTTGTCCTCCTCAGCTAGCCTTCTCTTGCCTCCTCAGTAAAGGTCCCTCCTGTTCACAGAGGTTCAAGCAGTTCTCGCTGTTGCCACCTAGTGGACATATGGATGAACACATTCAGGTCATGTCTGTGACTCCCTGAGCTGAGCGGCCCTGAGAGGTTGGTTCCTTCCTGCGAGGAGAGGGCCCAAAAAGGATGGACCCGGAGCAAGCAGACAAGTGTGGCCCGGCCGACGCCCCTCTGCTGGCCTGGAAGCAGGACCCGGTTGCTCTACTTAGAAGCTGAGTTCTAGAGCAAGAGGGGCTGGAGTGGCTGGGGTGTGTCCCGGGACGGGGTCTGGATGAGGGGTGTTCCAGGACGGGGGTGGGGGGGGTGGGGGGGCAGGGCTGCTTGTGGAGGGAGGATCCATGAGGGCGGTATGGACAGGCTCTTCGTGCTCCACGGGTCCCGCCCAGGTAGCCTGATGGCCTCACTGCTGGCTTGTCTTCCTCGTGATTTCAGGGTTCATCTCTAGTCTCCGGGGACCCTCCTTTCCCGAGCAAGGCTCCACGGAAAGAAAGAGAGTATAGCTAGAGGACCCTGCAGCCAATACTCCCAACAGTGGGACTAGCGTGTGTTCCAGAAATTGTGCTTTTAGGAAACAGCCCTAAAGCACAAGAGATTTACGGCACATTGTGCTCTTCACTTTAAGGAGGAGACTCAAAGAATTGGAGAGGTCTCAGTTGTTGGGCAGGTGGTGCTGCTGAGTAAATGATGTGTAGCTCCTGAAAATGCAGAAGGGGACAGGAGAGGAGTAGCAGTGCCTGTCCACTGTGGGGACCTCAGGCCGAACAAGAGCCCAGCTGTGGAACCCTCCCTGCCCCACCCTGTCCCCCACACAGGCAAACCCCCTCCCCCGCTCTCACTCACCCATACACTCCGAGGGAAAGGACTGGAAGAGGGACGCCATGTGTTATGGGCTATCATGGTAGAAGGTAGAAGGAATGTGTCTTCCTTTCTTCATATTTACATCACTCTTTTGCTACCAAAACGTAATCTGGCTGAAACCTTAGAGAACTTTTAAATGACCTGATATGTTTGTAATAAAGAGGAAGATTTAATATGCACTCTTTATATTTTTATAACATGCACATTAGAATCATTGAAACCTGGCCTATCCAGGAAAATGAAAGATTTTGAAGGTGTCTCCTGGACCCAGAGATTTCTGGCTCCTGGGTCACACTTACAAAAGGGAAGCCTATCCCAGATCATGAAAACATTTCATTTTGGGGCTTCACATGCGCAGTATTGTATCAGCAATATTCCTTTGTAGTAAAATGGGGTTTTTTTTGTTTCTGTTTTTGTGTTTCTGTGTTTGTTTGTTTTTTAAGAGAAAAAAACCTGAAAAAAAAAATGAATCACTCATAGGTTACGTAGCTAGATACAAAAAGGCCACACTGCCTGATCCCACACACATGAAAACCCAGAAGTAACTCACAGAGGCGGAGACGAGAGGGGAGCCGTGGCTACAGGGACTGGGCTGAGGGAATGAGCAGTATCTGACGAGTGGCACGGGAGTGTCTGGGAGGGAAATATTGTAGAAGGACAGGTTGTGAGACACTGTGTACCTAATGACACCTGGAGGTACGATTTAAAAGGATCAGAGTAAAATTCCATGAAAACTCAATTTATCCTTTATTTATAGACCAGAACGTATTAAGCTATGAAATAGGTGCATGAACAACGCAAAAATTAGAAACACTGGAATGACAGGGGAGGGGAAGCCATCCTTTGGGGATTCAGCGAGCAGGAACGGCTGCTCCGGGGCCGGGGCCGAGGCCGGATGCTCCACTGAGAGAGGTGGTAGGCGGCGCCCTTCGGCAAGCCCGATAACTGGTGCTGTAGCCTGCTTGGACTCTGGGGCTGCCAAAGGTGCAGGTGGCTCTTGTAGCTGCTGACAGGGAGTCAGAGCTCTGTGTATATCCTCCGCTGGCTCTGACAAGGCAAGTGACATCAGGGGCCCTTCAGGGACCTCCATAGTTAGTGCCGCAGCGTGCGCGGGCACCGGGGCTGCCAAAGGTGCAGGTGGGTCTTCAAGCTCCTGACAGGGAGTCAGAGCGCTGAGTATATCCTGCCGTGGCTCTGAAATGGGAGCTGTCATCACGCGCTCTTCAGGGACCTCCATGGCTGGTGCCGGAGCCTGCTCAGGCTCCCGCGCTGTCAAAGGTGCAGGTGACTCTTCTTGCACCTGAGAGAGGGTCAGCGCCCTGAGTATATCCTCTGTTGGCTCTGATATGGGACGTGGCCTAAGGGGCTCCTCAGGGACCTCCGTAGCTGGTGCTGCAGGCTGCTCGGGTTCTGGTGCTGCCAAGGGCGGAGGTGGCTCTTGGAGCTCCTGACAGGGAGTCAGAGCAGTGAGTATGTCCTGCGCCGGCTCCGACAGGGCAGGTGGCATCAGGGGCCCTTCAGGGACCTCCATAGTTGGTGCTGCAGCGTGTGTGGGCGCCGTGGCTGCAAAAAGTGCAGGTCGGTCTTCAAGCTCTTCACAGGGAGTCAGAGCTGTGAGTATATCATCTGTTGGCTGTGACATGAGACGTGGCCTACAGGGCTCTTCAGGGACCTCCGAAGGTGGTGCTGCAGGCTGCTCGGGCTCCGGCGCAGCCAAAGCCGGAGGTGGCTCTTGGAGCTGCTGACAGGGGGTCAGAGCTCTGTGTACATCCTCCGCTGGCTCAGACATGGCAAGCGGCATCAGGGGCCCTTCAGGGACCTCCAGAGCTAGTGCTGCAGCGTGCGCGGGCGCCGGGGCTGCAAAAGGTGCAGGTGACTCTTGTAGCTCCCGACAGAGAGTCCGAGTTGTGAGTATAGCCTCCGCTGGCTCTGACATGTCACGTGGCCAAAGGGGCTCTTCAGGGACCTGCATAGCTAGGACTGGAGCCAGCTCGGGCTCCGGGGCTGCCAAGGGCGCAGGTGGCTCTTGGAGCTTCTGAGAGGGAGTCAGAGCTGTTTGCATCTCCTGCGCCGTCTTCGACAGGGCAGGTGGCATCAGGGGCCTTTCAGGGACCTCCATAGCTGGAGCTGGAGCCTGCTCGGGCTCTGGGGCTGCCATAGATGCCAGTGGCTCTTGCAGCTCCTGACCGTTCGTCAGAGCTGTGAGTGTATCCTCCGCTTCCTCTGACATGGCAAGTGGCATCGGGGGCCCTTCAGGGACCTCCACAGTTGGTGCTGCAGCGTGCGTGGGCGCCGGGGCTGCGAAAAGTGCCGGTCGGTCTTCAAGCTCCTGACAGGGAGTCAGAGCTGGGAGTATATCATCTGTGGGCTGTGACATGAGACGTGGCCCAAGGGGCTCTTCAGGGACCTCCGAAGCTGGTGCTGCAGGCTGCTCGGGCTCCGGTGCTGCCAAGGGCGGAGGTGGCTCTTGGAGCTCCTGACAGGGAGTCAGAGCAGTGAGCATGTCCTGCGCCGGCTCCGACAGGGCAGGTGGCATCAGGGGCCCTTCAGGGACCTCCATAGTTAGTGTTGCAGCATGCGCGGGCACTCGGGCTGCGAAAGGTGCAGGTGGGTCTTCAAGATCCTGACATGGTGTCAGAGCTTTGAGTATATCCTGCCGTGGCCCTGAAATGGGAGCTGTCATCACGCGCTCTTCAGCGACCTCCATGGCTGGTGCCGGAGCCTGCTCAGGCTCCCGCACTGTCAAAGGTGCAGGTGACTCTTCTTGCACCTGAGAGAGGGTCAGAGCCCTGAGTATATCCTCTGTTGGCTCTGATATGGGACGTGGCCTAAGGGGCTCTTCAGGGACCTCCGAAGGTGGTGCTGCAGCGTGTGTGGGCGCCGTGGTTGCAAAAAGTGCAGGTCGGTCTTCAAGCTCTTCACAGGGAGTCAGAGCTGTGAGTATATCCTCTGTTGGCTGTGACATGGGACGTGGCCTAAGGGGCTCTTCAGGGACCTCCGAAGGTGGTGCTGCAGGCTGCTCGGGCTCCGGCGCTGCCAAGGCCGGACGTGGCTCCTGGAGCTCCTGAGAGGGAGTCAGAGCAGTGAGTATGTCCTGCGCCGTCTCCGACAGGGCAGGTGGCATCAGGGTCCCCTCAGGGACCTCCATAGGTAGTGCTGGAGCCTGCTCGGGCTCCAGGCTTTCCAAAGGTGCAGGTGACTCTTGCAGCTCCCGACAGAGAGTCCGAGCTGTGAGTATATCCTGCCGTGGCTCTGAAATGGCAGGTGTCATCACGGGCTCTTCAGGGACCTCCATGGCTGGTGCCGGAGCCTGCTCAGATTCCCGCACTGTCAAAGGTGCAGGTGACCTTTGTAGCACCTGACAGGGAGTCAGAGCTGTGAGTATATCCTCTGTTGGCTGTGACATGGGACGTGGCCTGAGGGGCTCTTCAGGGACCTCCGAAGGTGGTGCTGCAGGCTGCTCGGGCTCCGGCGCTGCCAAGGCCGGACGTGGCTCCTGGAGCTCCTGAGAGGGAGTCAGAGCAGTGAGTATGTCTTGCGCCGTCTCCGACAGGGCAGGTGGCATCAGGGTCCCCTCAGGGACCTGCATAGGTAGTGCTGGAGCCTGCTCGGGCTCCAGGCTTTCCAAAGGTGCAGGTGACTCTTGTAGCTCCCGACAGAGAGTCCGAGCTGTGAGTATATCCTGCCGTGGCTCTGAAATGGCAGGTGTCATCACGGGCTCTTCAGGGACCTCCATGGCTGGTGCCGGAGCCTGCTCAGATTCCCGCACTGTCAAAGGTGCAGGTGACCTTTCTAGCACCTGACAGAGAGTCAGAGCTGTGAGTATATCCTCCGCTGGGTCTGACATGTCACGTGGCCTGAGGGGCTCTTGAGGGACCTCCATAGCTAGGACTGCAGCCTGCTCGGGCTCCGGGGCTGCCAAGGGCGCAGGTGGCTCTTGGAGCTTCCGACAGGGAGTCAGAGCTGTGAGTATGTCCTGCGCCGGCTCCGACAGGGCAGGTGGCATCAGGGGCCCTTCAGGGACCTCCATAGCTGGAGCAGGAGCCTGCTCGGGCTCTGGGGCTGCCATAGATGCCGGTGGCTCTTGCAGCTCCTGACCGTTCGTCAGAGCTGTGAGTGTATCCTCCGCTTCCTCTGACATGGCAAGTGGCATAAGGGACCCTTCAGGGACCTCCAGAGCTAGTGCTGCAGCGTGCGTGGGCGCTGGGGCTGCGAAAGGTGCAGGTGGGTCTTCAAGCTCCTGATAGGGAGTCAGAGCTGTGAGTGTATCCTCTGTGGGCTGTGACATGGGACGCGGCCTAAGGGGCTCTTCAGGGACCTCCGAAGGTGGTGCTGCAGGCTGCTCGGGCTCCGGCGCTGCCAAGGCCGGGCGTGGCTCCTGGAGCTCCTGAGAGGGAGTCAGAGCAGTGAGTATGTCCTGCGCCGTCTCCGACAGGGCAGGTGGCATCAGGGTCCCCTCAGGGACCTCCATAGGTAGTGCTGGAGCCTGCTCGGGCTCCAGGCTTTCCAAAGGTGCAGGTGACTCTTGTACCTCCCGACAGAGAGTCAGAGCTGTGAGTATATCCTGCCGTGGCTCTGACGTGGGAGGTGTCATCTCGGGCTCTTCAGGGACCTCCGTGGCTGGTGCTGGGGCCTGCTGAGGCTCCTGGCTTTCCAAGGGTGCAGGTGACTCTTGGACGTCCTCACGGTGGATCAGAGCTCTGACCACCAGCTGCACTGGGCCCGACACGACAGATGACGTCCCTGCTCTTTTGAGTTGCTGAGCTCCAGCAGCAGTGATGGGATTTTCCAGCTCAGGCTCTGAAGCTGCATCAGGCACCACAGTGGGAGCTGGGACTAGCTTTCGGCGCGGTTGCGGATCTCGCTGTGGGGCTGCTGCTGTCGCTCCAAGAAGAGAAAGTATGGTCATCATGATTGTCTTTCCATGTCCCTTCCAAATGAAGGCAACTTTGCCCACCACTCAGTATTGTCTAAGAACCCGTCCCTGGGTGGTCTCCCCAAACTGTAGCCCATGGGGACAGTGATCTGAGACCACTCCTTGCTCCCAGCCACACTGCAGTCTGTGGAGGCTTGCTCTGTGTGGCCCACTCTCTCCCCTCCACAGGCCTCCATCAGTCACCCCCAGTCCTCCTCACCCCCAGCCTCCGGCTCAGCGGGCTCGAGGTGTCGCAGCCGAGAGAGGAGGAGCCAGGCACGTTGCTCCAGGTCTGAGCCTGGCATGAGGAACCCTACGTATGCCAGTAGTGTCTTTAGGCAGGGAAATTCTGGGGGCTGGAAGAAATCTTCAGGGTAGTGGTCCAGCCAGGTGCCCAGGATGGAGGAGATGACCCTGGGGACAGACAGGTGGGCAGAGGAGTCAGAGGACAGGGCACCTCCCACGCGGATGCCCCAGGGAGCCCCTGTCGGAACCTGGGCCCCTGGGTCCCCGGCTCCTGGCTGTCAGAGCCCATTCCTACTCCATGTCCACCTGTGATGTGGCAGAGCTGCCTGAGGCAGGCCTGGTCACTGAGGAGGGGCTGGCCCAAAGCCTCTGTGAGTGGGAGTCCTTGACCCCTGGTGTGACCATTTCTGTCCTCCAAGCGGAAGCTGGACACCCTGCTCCGTCTCCCTGCCCACTTGCCGCGTGACTTGCACTGCATGTGGGCAGGGAGGGGTGGCGTGTCTGGCGTGGTCATTGCTGTGACTATCCAATCAAGGAGGGAACTAAGGGACTCTGTCCCATCCCTGGCCTTCCCAGGACCCTCCCGATACCTCCCACTTCCCCTCCCGTGCCTACGTGCTGCCTCGTTCAGTAGGTGCCAGGAGAGGGTGTCCTTGCGTGGACACTAATCTCCCACTGGCTGGGGGACGTCCAGTCCCCGAGCCCTCCCTGGGTCTCCTGAGTACCTGCTGAGCACCCAGTGTCGACGTTCCACCAGATGTGTGGAAGCCACGCCCTTTGTTCTGGGTCCCAGGATTAGGGTAGAGACAGGGCTGAGAGGCGGCGGGGATGGGGAATGACTCTGTTAGGGGCTGAGGCTGCCCTCCAGCCCGCTCTGCTCTCCCACAGTGCCCACACCCCACCCAGGGCTCTCCAGGCCCCCTTTCCTCTTCTGCAGAAGCAGCCCTCAGACCTGGACCCTCTCACAGGAATGGCAGATGTGTGGGATGAGGGTCCAGCAGCCCCCAGATCACAGTCCCCTCGCTGCCCTCTCGAAGAAGGAAGGGCCCTGTGCATTAGCCAAAGCTCACTCACGTGCCCCGCTGCTCCTGGTCTCCGCCGATCTCGTCCCAGGAAGAGAGGACGCATCCGTAGCTAGAGGAGGCCGGAGGGGTGGTGGGGGGATCGCATGAAATGCCCTGTGAACCCTCCCTCTCATCATATCTAGTGTCCCTGTCTGACTGCCGACTAGAATGGAGCCCTGGGGTGCTCCCGGGTGCTGTCTGCTGTGTGCGTGGGATCACAGTCAGCGCCCAGGGAAGCGTCTGCAGGTCTGCACCTAGAAGGGCATCCATCCTTTATGCTCGATGAATGAAAGGGCCCCCACCAGCCCCATCCCAGAGAGCTGAGTGGGCCTGGGGCCCCCTGCTCATGCCCGGGCATGCCTGCTCTGGTCTCACCCAGGACGCGGACCCCCAGATGGACTGTCAGATGTCCTTTTCCAAGGGGAAAAGAGCCCAGCTCAAGACCGTGGTGACGGTGAGGGCTGAGGCAGAGGCTTCTTCATGGGGAGCGGGACGATGATCCACGAGCACGACCACAGCCCCCGTAGCGGACCTTTCCACAGGGCCAGGCGCCCAGGTGTCCTTACCCTCCAGGACCCCACTGAGTCCCTGTAATAACTCTGCCCCAGTCCGAGGAGCCCACTGAGGCTCCGCGAAGTTGGGTGGCATTCCCCAGACTCCCAGGCAGGAGGTGGGCAAATCCCACTGGGCTGTGGAGGGGCAGGGTGCTCACCTTGTCACCAGCTGGTCCAGCACCTCCTGGGTGGTAGCGTAAGCTCTGTATGTGGCCAGGAACATGGAGACGTAGCTGAGGTCTCCGTCTAGGAAGGCGGGCAGCAGGTGTTCTACTCGCTTCTTCAGCAGCTCTGCCCGTTGGGGCCGCACCACGCAGGTCCCATTGCTCTTCACGGTTGAGGCCTTTCTAGCCTGAGGTGGGACAGGGGAGACATGCGGTCTTCACTGCGGTCACCAGGAGGGTTGGGGTTTGGAGCCCAGAGCAAACCCCCAGGCTCTCGGTGACGTAGGCAAAGAGGTGGGACAGGAGGGCCCACAGTAGACAAAAGGAGCAAGGTGCCTGGCTGGTTCCGTGGGTTCAGGGTCCGCCTCTTGGTTTCGGCTGAGCTCCTGATGCGCGCGTCCTGAGATCGAGTCCGTCGTCAGGCTTCGCACTTAGGGCAGGGTCTGCTTGAGGATCCTGTCTCTCCCTCTGTGTCTCCAACCCCCGTCTCTGTCTCTGTCTCTGTCTCTGTCTGTCTGTCTCTCAAAAACATAACTCGTGCAATCTCTTTAGGGAAAAAGGAGAATGGCAACAATACGGGGATGTGAGGTGGGGGGTGTGTGAATGGACGTGGGTATCTCAGGTCAGATCGTTAGCTGAGTATTGACAGCCGCTCCCTGCACTAACGGCATCGTCCCTGTGATTTCTGACGATGTATGTGAGGCTTGAGACCACAGAGACTGTTTCATGGGTGGGGGTGCTCGGGATTTTAGGGCACGTAGGATGTTCCGTGCAGCGCTGTGAGTTGGCAACAGAAGGGAATCACATGAACGTCCTGCCTCTGTGAAGGGCTCAGTGGCTGCGGTAACTGATGGGCCTTCTGGAATGTTGTGCAGCACAAGGAGGCGCCTGCTCCGGACCCTGGAGGGGCCCCAGGGATGGGTTCCTTCACAACCAAAGGGCAGAGCAATAGGCATAGTACCATGAGCCCCAGGCCCCGTTGGGGAAAAGTCTCCCAGCTCAGCAGGATCTCGAGCAAGGGATGAGAGGTGGTTTAAGGTCGCTTTTCTGATATTCGTACAGATATGTGGATAGGGACTGTGCATGGGGCCAAGGCCGTTGGCAGGGCCCTGAGGGCAGGTTTGGGGAGGAGATGGGGATCCAGGTTCACATGGGAGCAGGAGTCCAGGAGGGAGCCCCGAGGAGCCCAGAGGCTGGTTTCTGGGATCTGGGTCCCTTTGTGCCGCATCGGTGCCCTGGGTGCTGGGTCCCTCCGGCACCTCCACTCACCCTGAGCCAGCGCTGGACTTTGTTGGCAGTAGGGGACTCCTTCCTGTCCTTTTGGGAGGTGGGGCAGGGGATCCCATCGTTCAGCTCCTGCCCTGTCTCCTGTGTGGAGCTCTGTAAAGACAGTGCCCGGCAGCCAGGCGGGAGGCCTCGGAGGTCTGTCTGGCTGCCTTTGCTGGTCCTCAGACCCAGGGGACTCCCTTGCAGACCCACCACACCCCAGGATGCACGCAGCTCCACCATGGAGAGAAAAGTGACACAGCTCGAGGGCCTTGGATTCACTCTGGCCCTGGTGAGAGGCACCTCAGGAATCCTCTTTCCACCCTGCCCACCGTGGCATCGGTGTGACCATGAAGGCATCCCCAGGGTATCCACTGCCCTGCAACCTCCTCCAGCCCAGGGCGGGACCTCCCCCACATACCCCTCTTTCCCTGAAACTGGGGGGATGGGGCTGCCCAGGGATGGCTCGGAGAGGTGGCCTGGCCTGGCCTGGCCTGGCCTAGGCCGCTTGGTATTACCTTCCGGCACCTCCTGGCAAAGGCCCTGCGGCGTCGGGGGCGCGGGTTGAGCCAGTGTCTGCAGCAGGTGAAAAGTCCCTCAGCCCGGGGTTTCTGGAAGCCAGAGCCCCGGAAAATGGGCACGCAGCAAGAGAACATCTTTCGCTATCGAATGTCTCCGGCCAAGTGAGCCTGATACGGGACCGCACTAGAATGTGGGTGCCTGGTGACCGGGGTTCCAAGTTCTGTGGGGGTCGGTTATCAGGGAAGTGACTTCACTTCCTGGGATCCCCTCCCCGAGTGCACACCTGGACTAGCACCTACACAAACAGTGCTCTGGGCTGCCGACTGCTCATCCCCTTTCTGCGTGCCATGCCACATGCGTACCCAGTGACACCAACACAACCCTCTCCACAGGCCCTAGGGAAGGTCTGGGTGCAGCCAGGGCCCCAGCTTAGAAACACCCCGGGCTCTGACGCAAGTCTCCATCTTCCCCGTTGGGGACCCCGGAGAAGCCGTTGTGCCCGTCAGGGATGGTCTGTGTCTTGCCTGTGCGATAGGGATTTTTCCAGCGGACTTCTTGCGGAAGTCCACAGGCACAGGTGGGATACCATCTAAGAAATTGGGGGAGTGGTGTCCCACGTAGGGAATACCTGCCACCACATTTTCTTCCTTTCTCACCTTCTCTGAGTCTGTAGCTCCTCCGATGCCACCCGCAGTCCCTATTGTGTTGTGTGTGTATCTGTGCACATGTGTGGGCCCCAATACTCGTATTGTGCAGGCCCAGAAGATGAGAGTCCCACCTAGGGGTGGATGGGAAATAGCTTTCCCAGGTCTTAGGCTTTCTAATTTCCAAGGCAAACCCTGCAGAAGGCATTGGAGCCTTGGCTTAGAGGGGCTGAGCCCACCCTTACCCCTAGACGCTGCCAGTCGTGTGTCACGAGCCATCCCTCCTTTCCTCTGGGTGTCCTGCGGGCAGGGGTGCCGTCAGTGGGTTGCCCTGGCCTGGGCTCCTCCTCAGACGGGTACGTGCTGGGATGCCTCCTGCCTGGGATGTCGATGCTTCTTCTCACCCCCATACCATCTCCAGGTCTACAGCCAGTTCCAAAACACAACCTCTTCCCGAGCTCCCAGTGAGTAGCTAGGTTCAGCCACGGCCCCACCGTTGAGGACACTCGGACAGCTGGGTTCAGGCCTGGTTCTGCCTTCTTACCAGTCTGTGATTCTGGGCAAGGCACGGACCCTGCTGGGGTCTTCCCCTTGTTGCAGAGGCTGTCTCTTACGTAACTGGTTTTCTTTCATTTGAAAGATTTTCTGTGTTGGTTTGAGAGACAGAGTGTGGGGGGTGGGGAGAATAGAGGGAGAGGGGAGACAGAATCTCAAGCCGACTCTGTGCTGAGTGTGATGCCCAATGCTGGTCTTGATCCCAAGACCCTGAGTTCGTGACCCGAGTCCAGATCACGAGTCGGAGGCGTAAGCAACTGAGCCACCCAGGCGCCCTGGCAAAAGAACACTTTCGATATATTTCCAGGCAATGCAGGGAAGTGACTAGTGCAAGGGGGAAGACAAACATGAGGGACTCTGCATTTCCCTAACTTACTGCCTAAAGAGATTTCATTTCTAGTCTACGGGTCAGGAATGTAGAACACAGGCGAAGCTCAGCCATTTCCATGAGTTGGAGACAGCAAGGTGGAAGTTTGGAGAAGTCAATATGGCTGTGGTTTACAGTACAGAATACTGAGGAGAGCTGCACAGAGAAAGAGGACCTCAGAAAGCCATCTAGGATCACTTTTGAGTTTTCATAGCATTCCGCAGTAGGGCACATGTGTGAGGAACGTAGGTGGTGTGGGGAAAATAATAGCGCAGGGGAAGCAGAGAGGAAAATGTCACTAGCCTTCACACACAATCAGGAAAAGTCTGTGCTACCGGCAGCAGGCAGAGTGGAAAACCTCATAATTCGTGGGACATTGCAAAGAGAGCTCAGAATACCAACAGAACAGTAGCAAAATACATTGAAGACTACTGTGATACCACCTAACAAACCTTTGGAAAGCTAGTCTGGAAGGATAAAATAGTTTTCCAGGAACCTCCCCATCAGAACAATCCTCAAGGGTATGTGTAGAAATATAAGCCATAGTTAATATCTAACAATTAACATTCACGATAGCTGCCTTCCAACAAAAGATTACCAGGATGCAAAGAGGGAGAAAAGTTCACCTCGTACTGAGGAGAAAGATTAAACAATAGAAACCTACCCGGAAATGAAAAAGACGATGGAAGTATTGCCCATGGACATTCAAACCACCGTTAGAAAGAGGTTTTATATACGTAAGAATGTACACAAAGGATGAAGTGAAACAGAGATATAGAAAATATGAAAACAAGGAAAACCCAACTTCTGGAGCTGAACAGTAGCACGTCTAAGATGAAAAATGTAGTAGATGGCCTTTCCTTCACGTTAGACACTAAATAGCAGAGAGAGAGAGAGAGAGAGAGAGAGAGAGAGAGGGAGAGAACGTGAATGTATGATCATGGCAGTTGTCCAGAATAAAGCAGAGAAAAGGAAGGGTGCAAACCACGCCCTGCACACAAACACTAGAGTATGTGTGAGCTTTGTAGCAATTTCACGTGGCCTGGTAGATAAGAAATTGGCTGAGGTACAGAAAAAAACTGTTTGAAGAAGTAATGTCTGATTATTATCTGAATTGTATGAACCCTCTCCACCCAGAGATTCAAGAATTCAGGAATCCAGCCAACAAAACCCCCAAACATAAAGATCATGAAAAAAACCCTCCTTATCAACCTACATCCCAATAAAATTGCTTCAGACCAATGATAAAGAAAAAATCTAAAAAGCAGATGGAGATGAGTCCATTGCGTTACCTGTCACGTCCCTAATTCTGTAGATGGTCTCTGTTTCTTTCTGGTCTGTGGTACTCTTGGAGTGTCTCTTCACTTACAGGATCCCCCTTCCTTTTTCTTGCAGGGTGGTTTCGCGGCCAAATCCTTTGAGTTCCTTTCTGTCCTGGAAGCTCTTTATCTCTGCTCCTATTCGGAATGCCTCCTTGCTGGGTAAAGTATTCTTGGCTGCATGTTTTTCTCATTTAGTACCCTGACTCGATCACGCCAGCCCTTTCTGGTGTGCCAGCTCTCTGTGGATAGGTATGTGGCTAGAAGACCCTCTTGTCTCAAGCTGCTTTCAGGATTTTCTCTTTGTGTCTGAAATTGCAAACGTCACTGTATATGTTAGGGTGTTCCTCTATTCCTGTGGATTTGGGGAAGAGTCCTCTCTACCTCTTGGACTTGAATGCCCGTTTCCCTCCCAGATTGGGGAAGTTCTCAGCTACGATCTACACAGACAGATCTTCTGTCCCTCTGTGTCTTCTCCCTCGGGGCCAGAAGTAATTCCAATATTGTTTCCTTTTGTGGCATCACTGATTTTTCGATTCCTCCACCCATGGTCCATTCGTTGGCTTTCTCTCTTTTCCTCGGCTTCCTTCCTTTCCGTCAGCTTGTCTTTGGTGTCACTGACTCTGTCTTCTGCCTCATTGACCCTGGCCGTTAGAGCGTCCACATGCTATGTAGACTGCATCTCAGTTAGAGCCTTTGGAATTTGGGCCTGATTCGATTTCATTTCTGCACTATGAGAGTCTCTCGTGACATTTAGACTTTTTTTCAAGCCCAGCTAGCAACTCTGTAATTGTCATCCTGAGTTCCAGCTCTGACATCTTACTTAAAACCGTATGCATTAGATCAGTGGCAGAGAGGGTTACCTCTGGCTCTTTCTTTTGCCGTGAATCCCTCCCTCTAGTCACTTTCCCCGGAGAAGAATGGATGGGGGAGAGAGAGATTAGGATCTCACAGGGTGGACAAAACAGGGTGAGCCACTTCGTCCCGAATGTCTGTTGGTCTGTGTGTTGGAAGTCACTAAATCCCAAAACGGTAAAGAAAGCCAAACTCATATATACACAGAAATCAAATTGAATATAGCGACAGAAATCCAAAAATGAAGAATATGTGTATAAAATGTCAATGTAAAAAATGAAAGTTAAGAAAAGATTGAAAAATGAAGAGTCGCTAAAAGAAAAAGAAAAAGTAGTTGGAAAGGGAAAAAAGACAAAAAAAAAAAAAAACGAAATGGAAAATGTTGAATGGAGAGAGAAATGAATGATGAGAAAAAGCCTCGAGCTCTAGGTGCTGTTTTCCCCTAGCGCTGGAGTTTGGCCGTCCTCTTTGGTCTGTAAACTTGCTGTTCACTTGTTGTTTCACCTCGTATTCGGGGGGCAGGGGCCTAGTGCCCTGTTTCGCAGGTGTTTTTGCCTGGACGGGGATGCACTGCCCCTTGCCAGGGGGCCCGGTGGGGCTCAGGGTCAGCGGGTTGCTCTGTGTGCCTTGCGTTCCCAGAGGGCTTTCCCCGCCTCTTGAGAGGGTGAGAATAAAAACGGCCGCCCGCATCTGTAGGCGCGGAGGTGTGATGCTGTTGTGCGCCAAGTTGTGTAGACGTCTGCGGTGCTCCCCACACCAAAGCTCCTGAGGGAAGGCGGAGGGTCACAGCATTCCTGTCCTTTGCAGGGCTCCCAGACGGAGAGCTTCTGATCAAGTGGACTCCCCGTCAAGTGACTTGGTGCGAGGAGAGGGATCTCTCCCTTCTCCTCACTTGGGTCTCGAGCAGGAAGCGTAGGCACTGCTCTCACAACAACTGAACCGGAGGGTTATCGGGAATCGGGGCTGGCAGGGGCAGGGGGTCGCTGCTGGAGGAGCCTGAGGGGTGTGGAGGGGCTATGCCCAGTGCCAAAGCCGCCGGTTGAGGCTCTGTCCATCCTGCAGCTTCCATGAGCACCCAGTGTGCTTTGGAAATGAGGAGGTCGTGGAATATAGGTGAGGTTCAGTGGGGTGGAACCCGGAGCCGACGACCAGGAGAGAATTCTTGAGACGTCTTTGGTGCAAAACTGGTGGTTTATGACAGGACCCGTGGCAGAAAGAGCTGCTGCTCTGGCTTGTGAGGGGTGGCTGATGATAAGACTATGGGGTTGGGGGAAGGGAAGGAAAAAGGGAGGTTGAGATAATACTTGCATATGTTAAAGAAGACTCCCAAGGTACAGAGGCCTTGCCATTGTCTAGGGAAGGTGGTTTTGCCCTCTAGCAAGGCATGAACATTAAGACGGTTGGGAACTTCCTGGAGGCTGCAGATTAGAAGGACATTTCATTGTATCGACTTTCCCTTCAGGAAGCTAAGTAACTGATAGAAAGGCTTGGTTCTTGGAAAGTGCTAAGACATTGGGAAACTGAGGGAGACTTAAGTCTTGCAGGATTGTGGTGTCTATAGGTGAACTATTTCTTTGCCCTTTAGGGCAGCCGGGAGTGCCTGAGGAATGTCACGTCCACCCCATGGTGGGGGGTGGGGGTGGGGTGTCAGTTCCGGCTTTGTCCTCCTCAGCTAGCCTTCTCTTGCCTCCTCAGTAAAGGTCCCTCCTGTTCACAGAGGTTCAAGCAGTTCTCGCTGTTGCCACCTAGTGGACATATGGATGAACACATTCAGGTCATGTCTGTGACTCCCTGAGCTGAGCGGCCCTGAGAGGTTGGTTCCTTCCTGCGAGGAGAGGGCCCAAAAAGGATGGACCCGGAGCAAGCAGACAAGTGTGGCCCGGCCGACGCCCCTCTGCTGGCCTGGAAGCAGGACCCGGTTGCTCTACTTAGAAGCTGAGTTCTAGAGCAAGAGGGGCTGGAGTGGCTGGGGTGTGTCCCGGGACGGGGTCTGGATGAGGGGTGTTCCAGGACGGGGGTGGGGGGGGTGGGGGGGCAGGGCTGCTTGTGGAGGGAGGATCCATGAGGGCGGTATGGACAGGCTCTTCGTGCTCCACGGGTCCCGCCCAGGTAGCCTGATGGCCTCACTGCTGGCTTGTCTTCCTCGTGATTTCAGGGTTCATCTCTAGTCTCCGGGGACCCTCCTTTCCCGAGCAAGGCTCCACGGAAAGAAAGAGAGTATAGCTAGAGGACCCTGCAGCCAATACTCCCAACAGTGGGACTAGCGTGTGTTCCAGAAATTGTGCTTTTAGGAAACAGCCCTAAAGCACAAGAGATTTACGGCACATTGTGCTCTTCACTTTAAGGAGGAGACTCAAAGAATTGGAGAGGTCTCAGTTGTTGGGCAGGTGGTGCTGCTGAGTAAATGATGTGTAGCTCCTGAAAATGCAGAAGGGGACAGGAGAGGAGTAGCAGTGCCTGTCCACTGTGGGGACCTCAGGCCGAACAAGAGCCCAGCTGTGGAACCCTCCCTGCCCCACCCTGTCCCCCACACAGGCAAACCCCCTCCCCCGCTCTCACTCACCCATACACTCCGAGGGAAAGGACTGGAAGAGGGACGCCATGTGTTATGGGCTATCATGGTAGAAGGTAGAAGGAATGTGTCTTCCTTTCTTCATATTTACATCACTCTTTTGCTACCAAAACGTAATCTGGCTGAAACCTTAGAGAACTTTTAAATGACCTGATATGTTTGTAATAAAGAGGAAGATTTAATATGCAGTCTTAATATTTTTATAACATGCACATTAGAATCATTGAAACCTGGCCTATCCAGGAAAATGAAAGATTTTGAAGGTGTCTCCTGGACCCAGAGATTTCTGGCTCCTGGGTCACACTTACAAAAGGGAAGCCTATCCCAGATCATGAAAACATTTCATTTTGGGGCTTCACATGCGCAGTATTGTATCAGCAATATTCCTTTGTAGTAAAATGGGTTTTTTTTTGTTTCTGTTTTTGTGTTTCTGTGTTTGTTTGTTTTTTAAGAGAAAAAAACCTGAAAAAAAAAATGAATCACTCATAGGTTACGTAGCTAGATACAAAAAGGCCACACTGCCTGATCCCACACACATGAAAACCCAGAAGAAGTAACTCACAGAGGCGGAGACGAGAGGGGAGCCGTGGCTACAGGGACTGGGCTGAGGGAATGAGCAGTATCTGACGAGTGGCACGGGAGTGTCTGGGAGGGAAATATTGTAGAAGGACAGGTTGTGAGACACTGTGTACCTAATGACACCTGGAGGTACGATTTAAAAGGATCAGAGTAAAATTCCATGAAAACTCAATTTATCCTTTATTTATAGACCAGAACGTATTAAGCTATGAAATAGGTGCATGAACAACGCAAAAATTAGAAACACTGGAATGACAGGGGAGGGGAAGCCATCCTTTGGGGATTCAGCGAGCAGGAACGGCTGCTCCGGGGCCGGGGCCGGGGCCGAGGCCGGATGCTCCACTGAGAGAGGTGGTAGGCGGCGCCCTTCGGCAAGCCCGATAACTGGTGCTGTAGCCTGCTTGGACTCTGGGGCTGCCAAAGGTGCAGGTGGCTCTTGTAGCTGCTGACAGGGAGTCAGAGCTCTGTGTATATCCTCCGCTGGCTCTGACAAGGCAAGTGACATCAGGGGCCCTTCAGGGACCTCCATAGTTAGTGCCGCAGCGTGCGCGGGCACCGGGGCTGCCAAAGGTGCAGGTGGGTCTTCAAGCTCCTGACAGGGAGTCAGAGCGCTGAGTATATCCTGCCGTGGCTCTGAAATGGGAGCTGTCATCACGCGCTCTTCAGGGACCTCCATGGCTGGTGCCGGAGCCTGCTCAGGCTCCCGCGCTGTCAAAGGTGCAGGTGACTCTTCTTGCACCTGAGAGAGGGTCAGCGCCCTGAGTATATCCTCTGTTGGCTCTGATATGGGACGTGGCCTAAGGGGCTCCTCAGGGACCTCCGTAGCTGGTGCTGCAGGCTGCTCGGGTTCTGGTGCTGCCAAGGGCGGAGGTGGCTCTTGGAGCTCCTGACAGGGAGTCAGAGCAGTGAGTATGTCCTGCGCCGGCTCCGACAGGGCAGGTGGCATCAGGGGCCCTTCAGGGACCTCCATAGTTGGTGCTGCAGCGTGTGTGGGCGCCGTGGCTGCAAAAAGTGCAGGTCGGTCTTCAAGCTCTTCACAGGGAGTCAGAGCTGTGAGTATATCATCTGTTGGCTGTGACATGAGACGTGGCCTACAGGGCTCTTCAGGGACCTCCGAAGGTGGTGCTGCAGGCTGCTCGGGCTCCGGCGCAGCCAAGGCCGGAGGTGGCTCTTGGAGCTGCTGACAGGGGGTCAGAGCTCTGTGTACATCCTCCGCTGGCTCAGACATGGCAAGCGGCATCAGGGGCCCTTCAGGGACCTCCAGAGCTAGTGCTGCAGCGTGCGCGGGCGCCGGGGCTGCAAAAGGTGCAGGTGACTCTTCTAGCTCCCAACAGAGAGTCCGAGTTGTGAGTATAGCCTCCGCTGGCTCTGACATGTCACGTGGCCAAAGGGGCTCTTCAGGGACCTGCATAGCTAGGACTGGAGCCAGCTCGGGCTCCGGGGCTGCCATAGATGCCAGTGGCTCCTGCAGCTCCTGACCGTTCGTCAGAGCTGTGAGTGTATCCTCCGCTTCCTCTGACATGGCAAGTGGCATCGGGGGCCCTTCAGGGACCTCCACAGTTGGTGCTGCAGCGTGCGTGGGCGCCGGGGCTGCGAAAAGTGCCGGTCGGTCTTCAAGCTCCTGACAGGGAGTCAGAGCTGGGAGTATATCATCTGTGGGCTGTGACATGAGACGTGGCCCAAGGGGCTCTTCAGGGACCTCCGAAGCTGGTGCTGCAGGCTGCTCGGGCTCCGGTGCTGCCAAGGGCGGAGGTGGCTCTTGGAGCTCCTGACAGGGAGTCAGAGCAGTGAGCATGTCCTGCGCCGGCTCCGACAGGGCAGGTGGCATCAGGGGCCCTTCAGGGACCTCCATAGTTAGTGTTGCAGCATGCGCGGGCGCTCGGGCTGCGAAAGGTGCAGGTGGGTCTTCAAGATCCTGACATGGTGTCAGAGCTTTGAGTATATCCTGCCGTGGCCCTGAAATGGGAGCTGTCATCACGCGCTCTTCAGCGACCTCCATGGCTGGTGCCGGAGCCTGCTCAGGCTCCCGCACTGTCAAAGGTGCAGGTGACTCTTCTTGCACCTGAGAGAGGGTCAGAGCCCTGAGTATATCCTCTGTTGGCTCTGATATGGGACGTGGCCTAAGGGGCTCTTCAGGGACCTCCGAAGGTGGTGCTGCAGCGTGTGTGGGCGCCGTGGTTGCAAAAAGTGCAGGTCGGTCTTCAAGCTCTTCACAGGGAGTCAGAGCTGTGAGTATATCCTCTGTTGGCTGTGACATGGGACGTGGCCTAAGGGGCTCTTCAGGGACCTCCGAAGGTGGTGCTGCAGGCTGCTCGGGCTCCGGCGCTGCCAAGGCCGGACGTGGCTCCTGGAGCTCCTGAGAGGGAGTCAGAGCAGTGAGTATGTCCTGCGCCGTCTCCGACAGGGCAGGTGGCATCAGGGTCCCCTCAGGGACCTCCATAGGTAGTGCTGGAGCCTGCTCGGGCTCCAGGCTTTCCAAAGGTGCAGGTGACTCTTGCAGCTCCCGACAGAGAGTCCGAGCTGTGAGTATATCCTGCCGTGGCTCTGAAATGGCAGGTGTCATCACGGGCTCTTTAGGGACCTCCGTGGCTGGTGCCGGAGCCTGCTCAGATTCCCGCACTGTCAAAGGTGCAGGTGACCTTTGTAGCACCTGACAGGGAGTCAGAGCTGTGAGTATATCCTCTGTTGGCTGTGACATGGGACGTGGCCTGAGGGGCTCTTCAGGGACCTCCGAAGGTGGTGCTGTAGGCTGCTCGGGCTCCGGCGCTGCCAAGGCCGGACGTGGCTCCTGGAGCTCCTGAGAGGGAGTCAGAGCAGTGAGTATGTCTTGCGCCGTCTCCGACAGGGCAGGTGGCATCAGGGTCCCCTCAGGGACCTGCATAGGTAGTGCTGGAGCCTGCTCGGGCTCCAGGCTTTCCAAAGGTGCAGGTGACTCTTGTAGCTCCCGACAGAGAGTCCGAGCTGTGAGTATATCCTGCCGTGGCTCTGAAATGGCAGGTGTCATCACGGGCTCTTCAGGGACCTCCATGGCTGGTGCCGGAGCCTGCTCAGATTCCCGCACTGTCAAAGGTGCAGGTGACCTTTCTAGCACCTGACAGGGAGTCAGAGCTGTGAGTATATCCTCCGCTGGGTCTGACATGTCACGTGGCCTGAGGGGCTCTTGAGGGACCTCCATAGCTAGGACTGCAGCCTGCTCGGGCTCCGGGGCTGCCAAGGGCGCAGGTGGCTCTTGGAGCTTCCGACAGGGAGTCAGAGCTGTGAGTATGTCCTGCGCCGGCTCCGACAGGGCAGGTGGCATCAGGGGCCCTTCAGGGACCTCCATAGCTGGAGCAGGAGCCTGCTCGGGCTCTGGGGCTGCCATAGATGCCGGTGGCTCTTGCAGCTCCTGACCGTTCGTCAGAGCTGTGAGTGTATCCTCCGCTTCCTCTGACATGGCAAGTGGCATAAGGGACCCTTCAGGGACCTCCAGAGCTAGTGCTGCAGCGTGCGTGGGCGCTGGGGCTGCGAAAGGTGCAGGTGGGTCTTCAAGCTCCTGATAGGGAGTCAGAGCTGTGAGTGTATCCTCTGTGGGCTGTGACATGGGACGCGGCCTAAGGGGCTCTTCAGGGACCTCCGAAGGTGGTGCTGCAGGCTGCTCGGGCTCCGGCGCTGCCAAGGCCGGGCGTGGCTCCTGGAGCTCCTGAGAGGGAGTCAGAGCAGTGAGTATGTCCTGCGCCGTCTCCGACAGGGCAGGTGGCATCAGGGTCCCCTCAGGGACCTCCATAGGTAGTGCTGGAGCCTGCTCGGGCTCCAGGCTTTCCAAAGGTGCAGGTGACTCTTGTAGCTCCCGACAGAGAGTCAGAGCTGTGAGTATATCCTGCCGTGGCTCTGACGTGGGAGGTGTCATCTCGGGCTCTTCAGGGACCTCCGTGGCTGGTGCTGGGGCCTGCTGAGGCTCCTGGCTTTCCAAGGGTGCAGGTGACTCTTGGACGTCCTCACGGTGGATCAGCGCTCTGACCACCAGCTGCACTGGGCCCGACACGACAGATGACGTCCCTGCTCTTTTGAGTTGCTGAGCTCCAGCAGCAGTGATGGGATTTTCCAGCTCAGGCTCTGAAGCTGCATCAGGCACCACAGTGGGAGCTGGGACTAGCTTTCGGCGCGGTTGCGGATCTCGCTGTGGGGCTGCTGCTGTCGCTCCAAGAAGAGAAAGTATGGTCATCATGATTGTCTTTCCATGTCCCTTCCAAATGAAGGCAACTTTGCCCACCACTCAGTATTGTCTAAGAACCCGTCCCTGGGTGGTCTCCCCAAACTGTAGCCCATGGGGACAGTGATCTGAGACCACTCCTTGCTCCCAGCCACACTGCAGTCTGTGGAGGCTTGCTCTGTGTGGCCCACTCTCTCCCCTCCACAGGCCTCCATCAGTCACCCCCAGTCCTCCTCACCCCCAGCCTCCGGCTCAGCGGGCTCGAGGTGTCGCAGCCGAGAGAGGAGGAGCCAGGCACGTTGCTCCAGGTCTGAGCCTGGCACGAGGAACCCTACGTATGCCAGTAGTGTCTTTAGGCAGGGAAATTCTGGGGGCTGGAAGAAATCTTCAGGGTAGTGGTCCAGCCAGGTGCCCAGGATGGAGGAGATGACCCTGGGGACAGACAGGTGGGCAGAGGAGTCAGAGGACAGGGCACCTCCCACGCGGATGCCCCAGGGAGCCCCTGTCGGAACCTGGGCCCCTGGGTCCCCGGCTCCTGGCTGTCAGAGCCCATTCCTACTCCATGTCCACCTGTGATGTGGCAGAGCTGCCTGAGGCAGGCCTGGTCACTGAGGAGGGGCTGGCCCAAAGCCTCTGTGAGTGGGAGTCCTTGACCCCTGGTGTGACCATTTGTGTCCTCCAAGCGGAAGCTGGACACCCTGCTCCGTCTCCCTGCCCACTTGCCGCGTGACTTGCACTGCATGTGGGCAGGGAGGGGTGGCGTGTCTGGCGTGGTCATTGCTGTGACTATCCAATCAAGGAGGGAACTAAGGGACTCTGTCCCATCCCTGGCCTTCCCAGGACCCTCCCGATACCTCCCACTTCCCCTCCCGTGCCTACGTGCTGCCTCGTTCAGTAGGTGCCAGGAGAGGGTGTCCTTGCGTGGACACTAATCTCCCACTGGCTGGGGGACGTCCAGTCCCCGAGCCCTCCCTGGGTCTCCTGAGTACCTGCTGAGCACCCAGTGTCGACGTTCCACCAGATGTGTGGAAGCCACGCCCTTTGTTCTGGGTCCCAGGATTAGGGTAGAGACAGGGCTGAGAGGCGGCGGGGATGGGGAATGACTCTGTTAGGGGCTGAGGCTGCCCTCCAGCCCGCTCTGCTCTCCCACAGTGCCCACACCCCACCCAGGGCTCTCCAGGCCCCCTTTCCTCTTCTGCAGAAGCAGCCCTCAGACCTGGACCCTCTCACAGGAATGGCAGATGTGTGGGATGAGGGTCCAGCAGCCCCCAGATCACAGTCCCCTCGCTGCCCTCTCGAAGAAGGAAGGGCCCTGTGCATTAGCCAAAGCTCACTCACGTGCCCCGCTGCTCCTGGTCTCCGCCGATCTCGTCCCAGGAAGAGAGGACGCATCCGTAGCTAGAGGAGGCCGGAGGGGTGGTGGGGGGATCGCATGAAATGCCCTGTGAACCCTCCCTCTCATCATATCTAGTGTCCCTGTCTGACTGCCGACTAGAATGGAGCCCTGGGGTGCTCCCGGGTGCTGTCTGCTGTGTGCGTGGGATCACAGTCAGCGCCCAGGGAAGCGTCTGCAGGTCTGCACCTAGAAGGGCATCCATCCTTTATGCTCGATGAATGAAAGGGCCCCCACCAGCCCCATCCCAGAGAGCTGAGTGGGCCTGGGGCCCCCTGCTCATGCCCGGGCATGCCTGCTCTGGTCTCACCCAGGACGCGGACCCCCAGATGGACTGTCAGATGTCCTTTTCCAAGGGGAAAAGAGCCCAGCTCAAGACCGTGGTGACGGTGAGGGCTGAGGCAGAGGCTTCTTCATGGGGAGCGGGACGATGATCCACGAGCACGACCACAGCCCCCGTAGCGGACCTTTCCACAGGGCCAGGCGCCCAGGTGTCCTTACCCTCCAGGACCCCACTGAGTCCCTGTAATAACTCTGCCCCAGTCCGAGGAGCCCACTGAGGCTCCGCGAAGTTGGGTGGCATTCCCCAGACTCCCAGGCAGGAGGTGGGCAAATCCCACTGGGCTGTGGAGGGGCAGGGTGCTCACCTTGTCACCAGCTGGTCCAGCACCTCCTGGGTGGTAGCGTAAGCTCTGTATGTGGCCAGGAACATGGAGACGTAGCTGAGGTCTCCGTCTAGGAAGGCGGGCAGCAGGTGTTCTACTCGCTTCTTCAGCAGCTCTGCCCGTTGGGGCCGCACCACGCAGGTCCCATTGCTCTTCACGGTTGAGGCCTTTCTAGCCTGAGGTGGGACAGGGGAGACATGCGGTCTTCACTGCGGTCACCAGGAGGGTTGGGGTTTGGAGCCCAGAGCAAACCCCCAGGCTCTCGGTGACGTAGGCAAAGAGGTGGGACAGGAGGGCCCACAGTAGACAAAAGGAGCAAGGTGCCTGGCTGGTTCCGTGGGTTCAGGGTCCGCCTCTTGGTTTCGGCTGAGCTCCTGATGCGCGCGTCCTGAGATCGAGTCCGTCGTCAGGCTTCGCACTTAGGGCAGGGTCTGCTTGAGGATCCTGTCTCTCCCTCTGTGTCTCCAACCCCCGTCTCTGTCTCTGTCTCTGTCTCTGTCTCTGTCTCTGTCTCTGTCTGTCTGTCTCTCAAAAACATAACTCGTGCAATCTCTTTAGGGAAAAAGGAGAATGGCAACAATACGGGGATGTGAGGTGGGGGGTGTGTGAATGGACGTCGGTATCTCAGGTCAGATCGTTAGCTGAGTATTGACAGCCGCTCCCTGCACTAACGGCATCGTCCCTGTGATTTCTGACGATGTATGTGAGGCTTGAGACCACAGAGACTGTTTCATGGGTGGGGGTGCTCGGGATTTTAGGGCACGTAGGATGTTCCGTGCAGCGCTGTGAGTTGGCAACAGAAGGGAATCACATGAACGTCCTGCCTCTGTGAAGGGCTCAGTGGCTGCGGTAACTGATGGGCCTTCTGGAATGTTGTGCAGCACAAGGAGGCGCCTGCTCCGGACCCTGGAGGGGCCCCAGGGATGGGTTCCTTCACAACCAAAGGGCAGAGCAATAGGCATAGTACCATGAGCCCCAGGCCCCGTTGGGGAAAAGTCTCCCAGCTCAGCAGGATCTCGAGCAAGGGATGAGAGGTGGTTTAAGGTCGCTTTTCTGATATTCGTACAGATATGTGGATAGGGACTGTGCATGGGGCCAAGGCCGTTGGCAGGGCCCTGAGGGCAGGTTTGGGGAGGAGATGGGGATCCAGGTTCACATGGGAGCAGGAGTCCAGGAGGGAGCCCCGAGGAGCCCAGAGGCTGGTTTCTGGGATCTGGGTCCCTTTGTGCCGCATCGGTGCCCTGGGTGCTGGGTCCCTCCGGCACCTCCACTCACCCTGAGCCAGCGCTGGACTTTGTTGGCAGTAGGGGACTCCTTCCTGTCCTTTTGGGAGGTGGGGCAGGGGATCCCATCGTTCAGCTCCTGCCCTGTCTCCTGTGTGGAGCTCTGTAAAGACAGTGCCCGGCAGCCAGGCGGGAGGCCTCGGAGGTCTGTCTGGCTGCCTTTGCTGGTCCTCAGACCCAGGGGACTCCCTTGCAGACCCACCACACCCCAGGATGCACGCAGCTCCACCATGGAGAGAAAAGTGACACAGCTCGAGGGCCTTGGATTCACTCTGGCCCTGGTGAGAGGCACCTCAGGAATCCTCTTTCCACCCTGCCCACCGTGGCATCGGTGTGACCATGAAGGCATCCCCAGGGTATCCACTGCCCTGCAACCTCCTCCAGCCCAGGGCGGGACCTCCCCCACATACCCCTCTTTCCCTGAAACTGGGGGGATGGGGCTGCCCAGGGATGGCTCGGAGAGGTGGCCTGGCCTGGCCTGGCCTGGCCTAGGCCGCTCGGTATTACCTTCCGGCACCTCCTGGCAAAGGCCCTGCGGCGTCGGGGGCGCGGGTTGAGCCAGTGTCTGCAGCAGGTGAAAAGTCCCTCAGCCCGGGGTTTCTGGAAGCCAGAGCCCCGGAAAATGGGCACGCAGCAAGAGAACATCTTTCGCTATCGAATGTCTCCGGCCAAGTGAGCCTGATACGGGACCACACTAGAATGTGGGTGCCTGGTGACCGGGGTTCCAAGTTCTGTGGGGGTCGGTTATCAGGGAAGTGACTTCACTTCCTGGGATCCCCTCCCCGAGTGCACACCTGGACTAGCACCTACACAAACAGTGCTCTGGGCTGCCGACTGCTCATCCCCTTTCTGCGTGCCATGCCACATGCGTACCCAGTGACACCAACACAACCCTCTCCACAGGCCCTAGGGAAGGTCTGGGTGCAGCCAGGGCCCCAGCTTAGAAACACCCCGGGCTCTGACGCAAGTCTCCATCTTCCCCGTTGGGGACCCCGGAGAAGCCGTTGTGCCCGTCAGGGATGGTCTGTGTCTTGCCTGTGCGATAGGGATTTTTCCAGCGGACTTCTTGCGGAAGTCCACAGGCACAGGTGGGATACCATCTAAGAAATTGGGGGAGTGGTGTCCCACGTAGGGAATACCTGCCACCACATTTTCTTCCTTTCTCACCTTCTCTGAGTCTGTAGCTCCTCCGATGCCACCCGCAGTCCCTATTGTGTTGTGTGTGTATCTGTGCACATGTGTGGGCCCCAATACTCGTATTGTGCAGGCCCAGAAGATGAGAGTCCCACCTAGGGGTGGATGGGAAATAGCTTTCCCAGGTCTTAGGCTTTCTAATTTCCAAGGCAAACCCTGCAGAAGGCATTGGAGCCTTGGCTTAGAGGGGCTGAGCCCACCCTTACCCCTAGACGCTGCCAGTCGTGTGTCACGAGCCATCCCTCCTTTCCTCTGGGTGTCCTGCGGGCAGGGGTGCCGTCAGTGGGTTGCCCTGGCCTGGGCTCCTCCTCAGACGGGTACGTGCTGGGATGCCTCCTGCCTGGGATGTCGATGCTTCTTCTCACCCCCATACCATCTCCAGGTCTACAGCCAGTTCCAAAACACAACCTCTTCCCGAGCTCCCAGGGAGTAGCTAGGTTCAGCCACGGCCCCACCGTTGAGGACACTCGGACAGCTGGGTTCAGGCCTGGTTCTGCCTTCTTACCAGTCTGTGATTCTGGGCAAGGCACGGACCCTGCTGGGGTCTTCCCCTTGTTGCAGAGGCTGTCTCTTACGTAACTGGTTTTCTTTCATTTGAAAGATTTTCTGTGTTGGTTTGAGAGACAGAGTGGGGGGGGTGGGGAGAATAGAGGGAGAGGGGAGACAGAATCTCAAGCCGACTCTGTGCTGAGTGTGATGCCCAATGCTGGTCTTGATCCCAAGACCCTGAGTTCGTGACCCGAGTCCAGATCACGAGTCGGAGGCGTAAGCAACTGAGCCACCCAGGCGCCCTGGCAAAAGAACACTTTCGATATATTTCCAGGCAATGCAGGGAAGTGACTAGTGCAAGGGGGAAGACAAACATGAGGGACTCTGCATTTCCCTAACTTACTGCCTAAAGAGATTTCATTTCTAGTCTACGGGTCAGGAATGTAGAACACAGGCGAAGCTCAGCCATTTCCATGAGTTGGAGACAGCAAGGTGGAAGTTTGGAGAAGTCAATATGGCTGTGGTTTACAGTACAGAATACTGAGGAGAGCTGCACAGAGAAAGAGGACCTCAGAAAGCCATCTAGGATCACTTTTGAGTTTTCATAGCATTCCGCAGTAGGGCACATGTGTGAGGAACGTAGGTGGTGTGGGGAAAATAATAGCGCAGGGGAAGCAGAGAGGAAAATGTCACTAGCCTTCACACACAATCAGGAAAAGTCTGTGCTACCGGCAGCAGGCAGAGTGGAAAACCTCATAATTCGTGGGACATTGCAAAGAGAGCTCAGAATACCAACAGAACAGTAGCAAAATACATTGAAGACTACTGTGATACCACCTAACAAACCTTTGGAAAGCTAGTCTGGAAGGATAAAATAGTTTTCCAGGAACCTCCCCATCAGAACAATCCTCAAGGGTATGTGTAGAAATATAAGCCATAGTTAATATCTAACAATTAACATTCACGATAGCTGCCTTCCAACAAAAGATTACCAGGATGCAAAGAGGGAGAAAAGTTCACCTCGTACTGAGGAGAAAGATTAAACAATAGAAACCTACCCGGAAATGAAAAAGACGATGGAAGTATTGCCCATGGACATTCAAACCACCGTTAGAAAGAGGTTTTATATACGTAAGAATGTACACAAAGGATGAAGTGAAACAGAGATATAGAAAATATGAAAACAAGGAAAACCCAACTTCTGGAGCTGAACAGTAGCACGTCTAAGATGAAAAATGTAGTAGATGGCCTTTCCTTCACGTTAGACACTAAATAGCAGAGAGAGAGAGAGAGAGAGAGAGAGAGAGAGAGAGAGAGAGGGAGAGAACGTGAATGTATGATCATGGCAGTTGTCCAGAATAAAGCAGAGAAAAGGAAGGGTGCAAACCACGCCCTGCACACAAACACTAGAGTATGTGTGAGCTTTGTAGCAATTTCACGTGGCCTGGTAGATAAGAAATTGGCTGAGGTACAGAAAAAAACTGTTTGAAGAAGTAATGTCTGATTATTATCTGAATTGTATGAACCCTCTCCACCCAGAGATTCAAGAATTCAGGAATCCAGCCAACAAAACCCCCAAACATAAAGATCATGAAAAAAACCCTCCTTATCAACCTACATCCCAATAAAATTGCTTCAGACCAATGATAAAGAAAAAATCTAAAAAGCAGATGGAGATGAGTCCATTGCGTTACCTGTCACGTCCCTAATTCTGTAGATGGTCTCTGTTTCTTTCTGGTCTGTGGTACTCTTGGAGTGTCTCTTCACTTACAGGATCCCCCTTCCTTTTTCTTGCAGGGTGGTTTCGCGGCCAAATCCTTTGAGTTCCTTTCTGTCCTGGAAGCTCTTTATCTCTGCTCCTATTCGGAATGCCTCCTTGCTGGGTAAAGTATTCTTGGCTGCATGTTTTTCTCATTTAGTACCCTGACTCGATCACGCCAGCCCTTTCTGGTGTGCCAGCTCTCTGTGGATAGGTATGTGGCTAGAAGACCCTCTTGTCTCAAGCTGCTTTCAGGATTTTCTCTTTGTGTCTGAAATTGCAAACGTCACTGTATATGTTAGGGTGTTCCTCTATTCCTGTGGATTTGGGGAAGAGTCCTCTCTACCTCTTGGACTTGAATGCCCGTTTCCCTCCCAGATTGGGGAAGTTCTCAGCTACGATCTACACAGACAGATCTTCTGTCCCTCTGTGTCTTCTCCCTCGGGGCCAGAAGTAATTCCAATATTGTTTCCTTTTGTGGCATCACTGATTTTTCGATTCCTCCACCCATGGTCCATTCGTTGGCTTTCTCTCTTTTCCTCGGCTTCCTTCCTTTCCGTCAGCTTGTCTTTGGTGTCACTGACTCTGTCTTCTGCCTCATTGACCCTGGCCGTTAGAGCGTCCACATGCTATGTAGACTGCATCTCAGTTAGAGCCTTTGGAATTTGGGCCTGATTCGATTTCATTTCTGCACTATGAGAGTCTCTCGTGACATTTAGACTTTTTTTCAAGCCCAGCTAGCAACTCTGTAATTGTCATCCTGAGTTCCAGCTCTGACATCTTACTTAAAACCGTATGCATTAGATCAGTGGCAGAGAGGGTTACCTCTGGCTCTTTCTTTTGCCGTGAATCCCTCCCTCTAGTCACTTTCCCCGGAGAAGAATGGATGGGGGAGAGAGAGATTAGGATCTCACAGGGTGGACAAAACAGGGTGAGCCACTTCGTCCCGAATGTCTGTTGGTCTGTGTGTTGGAAGTCACTAAATCCCAAAACGGTAAAGAAAGCCAAACTCATATATACACAGAAATCAAATTGAATATAGCGACAGAAATCCAAAAATGAAGAATATGTGTATAAAATGTCAATGTAAAAAATGAAAGTTAAGAAAAGATTGAAAAATGAAGAGTCGCTAAAAGAAAAAGAAAAAGTAGTTGGAAAGGGAAAAAAGACAAAAAAAAAAAAAAACGAAATGGAAAATGTTGAATGGAGAGAGAAATGAATGATGAGAAAAAGCCTCGAGCTCTAGGTGCTGTTTTCCCCTAGCGCTGGAGTTTGGCCGTCCTCTTTGGTCTGTAAACTTGCTGTTCACTTGTTGTTTCACCTCGTATTCGGGGGGCAGGGGCCTAGTGCCCTGTTTCGCAGGTGTTTTTGCCTGGACGGGGATGCACTGCCCCTTGCCAGGGGGCCCGGTGGGGCTCAGGGTCAGCGGGTTGCTCTGTGTGCCTTGCGTTCCCAGAGGGCTTTCCCCGCCTCTTGAGAGGGTGAGAATAAAAACGGCCGCCCGCATCTGTAGGCGCGGAGGTGTGATGCTGTTGTGCGCCAAGTTGTGTAGACGTCTGCGGTGCTCCCCACACCAAAGCTCCTGAGGGAAGGCGGAGGGTCACAGCATTCCTGTCCTTTGCAGGGCTCCCAGACGGAGAGCTTCTGATCAAGTGGACTCCCCGTCAAGTGACTTGGTGCGAGGAGAGGGATCTCTCCCTTCTCCTCACTTGGGTCTCGAGCAGGAAGCGTAGGCACTGCTCTCACAACAACTGAACCGGAGGGTTATCGGGAATCGGGGCTGGCAGGGGCAGGGGGTCGCTGCTGGAGGAGCCTGAGGGGTGTGGAGGGGCTATGCCCAGTGCCAAAGCCGCCGGTTGAGGCTCTGTCCATCCTGCAGCTTCCATGAGCACCCAGTGTGCTTTGGAAATGAGGAGGTCGTGGAATATAGGTGAGGTTCAGTGGGGTGGAACCCGGAGCCGACGACCAGGAGAGAATTCTTGAGACGTCTTTGGTGCAAAACTGGTGGTTTATGACAGGACCCGTGGCAGAAAGAGCTGCTGCTCTGGCTTGTGAGGGGTGGCTGATGATAAGACTATGGGGTTGGGGGAAGGGAAGGAAAAAGGGAGGTTGAGATAATACTTGCATATGTTAAAGAAGACTCCCAAGGTACAGAGGCCTTGCCATTGTCTAGGGAAGGTGGTTTTGCCCTCTAGCAAGGCATGAACATTAAGACGGTTGGGAACTTCCTGGAGGCTGCAGATTAGAAGGACATTTCATTGTATCGACTTTCCCTTCAGGAAGCTAAGTAACTGATAGAAAGGCTTGGTTCTTGGAAAGTGCTAAGACATTGGGAAACTGAGGGAGACTTAAGTCTTGCAGGATTGTGGTGTCTATAGGTGAACTATTTCTTTGCCCTTTAGGGCAGCCGGGAGTGCCTGAGGAATGTCACGTCCACCCCATGGTGGGGGGTGGGGGTGGGGTGTCAGTTCCGGCTTTGTCCTCAGCTAGCCTTCTCTTGCCTCCTCAGTAAAGGTCCCTCCTGTTCACAGAGGTTCAAGCAGTTCTCGCTGTTGCCACCTAGTGGACATATGGATGAACACATTCAGGTCATGTCTGTGACTCCCTGAGCTGAGCGGCCCTGAGAGGTTGGTTCCTTCCTGCGAGGAGAGGGCCCAAAAAGGATGGACCCGGAGCAAGCAGACAAGTGTGGCCCGGCCGACGCCCCTCTGCTGGCCTGGAAGCAGGACCCGGTTGCTCTACTTAGAAGCTGAGTTCTAGAGCAAGAGGGGCTGGAGTGGCTGGGGTGTGTCCCGGGACGGGGTCTGGATGAGGGGTGTTCCAGGACGGGGGTGGGGGGGGTGGGGGGGCAGGGCTGCTTGTGGAGGGAGGATCCATGAGGGCGGTATGGACAGGCTCTTCCGTGCTCCATGGGTCCCGCCCAGGTAGCCTGATGGCCTCACTGCTGGCTTGTCTTCCTCGTGATTTCAGGGTTCATCTCTAGTCTCCGGGGACCCTCCTTTCCCGAGCAAGGCTCCACGGAAAGAAAGAGAGTATAGCTAGAGGACCCTGCAGCCAATACTCCCAACAGTGGGACTAGCGTGTGTTCCAGAAATTGTGCTTTTAGGAAACAGCCCTAAAGCACAAGAGATTTACGGCACATTGTGCTCTTCACTTTAAGGAGGAGACTCAAAGAATTGGAGAGGTCTCAGTTGTTGGGCAGGTGGTGCTGCTGAGTAAATGATGTGTAGCTCCTGAAAATGCAGAAGGGGACAGGAGAGGAGTAGCAGTGCCTGTCCACTGTGGGGACCTCAGGCCGAACAAGAGCCCAGCTGTGGAACCCTCCCTGCCCCACCCTGTCCCCCACACAGGCAAACCCCCTCCCCCGCTCTCACTCACCCATACACTCCGAGGGAAAGGACTGGAAGAGGGACGCCATGTGTTATGGGCTATCATGGTAGAAGGTAGAAGGAATGTGTCTTCCTTTCTTCATATTTACATCACTCTTTTGCTACCAAAACGTAATCTGGCTGAAACCTTAGAGAACTTTTAAATGACCTGATATGTTTGTAATAAAGAGGAAGATTTAATATGCAGTCTTAATATTTTTATAACATGCACATTAGAATCATTGAAACCTGGCCTATCCAGGAAAATGAAAGATTTTGAAGGTGTCTCCTGGACCCAGAGATTTCTGGCTCCTGGGTCACACTTACAAAAGGGAAGCCTATCCCAGATCATGAAAACATTTCATTTTGGGGCTTCACATGCGCGGTATTGTATCAGCAATATTCCTTTGTAGTAAAATGGGTTTTTTTTTGTTTCTGTTTTTGTGTTTCTGTGTTTGTTTGTTTTTTAAGAGAAAAAAACCTGAAAAAAAAATGAATCACTCATAGGTTACGTAGCTAGATACAAAAAGGCCACACTGCCTGATCCCACACACATGAAAACCCAGAAGAAGTAACTCACAGAGGCGGAGACGAGAGGGGAGCCGTGGCTACAGGGACTGGGCTGAGGGAATGAGCAGTATCTGACGAGTGGCACGGGAGTGTCTGGGAGGGAAATATTGTAGAAGGACAGGTTGTGAGACACTGTGTACCTAATGACACCTGGAGGTACGATTTAAAAGGATCAGAGTAAAATTCCATGAAAACTCAATTTATCCTTTATTTATAGACCAGAACGTATTAAGCTATGAAATAGGTGCATGAACAACGCAAAAATTAGAAACACTGGAATGACAGGGGAGGGGAAGCCATCCTTTGGGGATTCAGCGAGCAGGAACGGCTGCTCCGGGGCCGGGGCCGAGGCCGGATGCTCCACTGAGAGAGGTGGTAGGCGGCGCCCTTCGGCAAGCCCGATAACTGGTGCTGTAGCCTGCTTGGACTCTGGGGCTGCCAAAGGTGCAGGTGGCTCTTGTAGCTGCTGACAGGGAGTCAGAGCTCTGTGTATATCCTCCGCTGGCTCTGACAAGGCAAGTGACATCAGGGGCCCTTCAGGGACCTCCATAGTTAGTGCCGCAGCGTGCGCGGGCACCGGGGCTGCCAAAGGTGCAGGTGGGTCTTCAAGCTCCTGACAGGGAGTCAGAGCGCTGAGTATATCCTGCCGTGGCTCTGAAATGGGAGCTGTCATCACGCGCTCTTCAGGGACCTCCATGGCTGGTGCCGGAGCCTGCTCAGGCTCCCGCGCTGTCAAAGGTGCAGGTGACTCTTCTTGCACCTGAGAGAGGGTCAGCGCCCTGAGTATATCCTCTGTTGGCTCTGATATGGGACGTGGCCTAAGGGGCTCCTCAGGGACCTCCGTAGCTGGTGCTGCAGGCTGCTCGGGTTCTGGTGCTGCCAAGGGCGGAGGTGGCTCTTGGAGCTCCTGACAGGGAGTCAGAGCAGTGAGTATGTCCTGCGCCGGCTCCGACAGGGCAGGTGGCATCAGGGGCCCTTCAGGGACCTCCATAGTTGGTGCTGCAGCGTGTGTGGGCGCCGTGGCTGCAAAAAGTGCAGGTCGGTCTTCAAGCTCTTCACAGGGAGTCAGAGCTGTGAGTATATCATCTGTTGGCTGTGACATGAGACGTGGCCTACAGGGCTCTTCAGGGACCTCCGAAGGTGGTGCTGCAGGCTGCTCGGGCTCCGGCGCAGCCAAGGCCGGAGGTGGCTCTTGGAGCTGCTGACAGGGGGTCAGAGCTCTGTGTACATCCTCCGCTGGCTCAGACATGGCAAGCGGCATCAGGGGCCCTTCAGGGACCTCCAGAGCTAGTGCTGCAGCGTGCGCGGGCGCCGGGGCTGCAAAAGGTGCAGGTGACTCTTGTAGCTCCCGACAGAGAGTCCGAGTTGTGAGTATAGCCTCCGCTGGCTCTGACATGTCACGTGGCCAAAGGGGCTCTTCAGGGACCTGCATAGCTAGGACTGGAGCCAGCTCGGGCTCCGGGGCTGCCATAGATGCCAGTGGCTCTTGCAGCTCCTGACCGTTCGTCAGAGCTGTGAGTGTATCCTCCGCTTCCTCTGACATGGCAAGTGGCATCGGGGGCCCTTCAGGGACCTCCACAGTTGGTGCTGCAGCGTGCGTGGGCGCCGGGGCTGCGAAAAGTGCCGGTCGGTCTTCAAGCTCCTGACAGGGAGTCAGAGCTGGGAGTATATCATCTGTGGGCTGTGACATGAGACGTGGCCCAAGGGGCTCTTCAGGGACCTCCGAAGCTGGTGCTGCAGGCTGCTCGGGCTCCGGTGCTGCCAAGGGCGGAGGTGGCTCTTGGAGCTCCTGACAGGGAGTCAGAGCAGTGAGCATGTCCTGCGCCGGCTCCGACAGGGCAGGTGGCATCAGGGGCCCTTCAGGGACCTCCATAGTTAGTGTTGCAGCATGCGCGGGCGCTCGGGCTGCGAAAGGTGCAGGTGGGTCTTCAAGATCCTGACATGGTGTCAGAGCTTTGAGTATATCCTGCCGTGGCCCTGAAATGGGAGCTGTCATCACGCGCTCTTCAGCGACCTCCATGGCTGGTGCCGGAGCCTGCTCAGGCTCCCGCACTGTCAAAGGTGCAGGTGACTCTTCTTGCACCTGAGAGAGGGTCAGAGCCCTGAGTATATCCTCTGTTGGCTCTGATATGGGACGTGGCCTAAGGGGCTCTTCAGGGACCTCCGAAGGTGGTGCTGCAGCGTGTGTGGGCGCCGTGGTTGCAAAAAGTGCAGGTCGGTCTTCAAGCTCTTCACAGGGAGTCAGAGCTGTGAGTATATCCTCTGTTGGCTGTGACATGGGACGTGGCCTAAGGGGCTCTTCAGGGACCTCCGAAGGTGGTGCTGCAGGCTGCTCGGGCTCCGGCGCTGCCAAGGCCGGACGTGGCTCCTGGAGCTCCTGAGAGGGAGTCAGAGCAGTGAGTATGTCCTGCGCCGTCTCCGACAGGGCAGGTGGCATCAGGGTCCCCTCAGGGACCTCCATAGGTAGTGCTGGAGCCTGCTCGGGCTCCAGGCTTTCCAAAGGTGCAGGTGACTCTTGCAGCTCCCGACAGAGAGTCCGAGCTGTGAGTATATCCTGCCGTGGCTCTGAAATGGCAGGTGTCATCACGGGCTCTTTAGGGACCTCCGTGGCTGGTGCCGGAGCCTGCTCAGATTCCCGCACTGTCAAAGGTGCAGGTGACCTTTGTAGCACCTGACAGGGAGTCAGAGCTGTGAGTATATCCTCTGTTGGCTGTGACATGGGACGTGGCCTGAGGGGCTCTTCAGGGACCTCCGAAGGTGGTGCTGTAGGCTGCTCGGGCTCCGGCGCTGCCAAGGCCGGACGTGGCTCCTGGAGCTCCTGAGAGGGAGTCAGAGCAGTGAGTATGTCTTGCGCCGTCTCCGACAGGGCAGGTGGCATCAGGGTCCCCTCAGGGACCTGCATAGGTAGTGCTGGAGCCTGCTCGGGCTCCAGGCTTTCCAAAGGTGCAGGTGACTCTTGTAGCTCCCGACAGAGAGTCCGAGCTGTGAGTATATCCTGCCGTGGCTCTGAAATGGCAGGTGTCATCACGGGCTCTTCAGGGACCTCCATGGCTGGTGCCGGAGCCTGCTCAGATTCCCGCACTGTCAAAGGTGCAGGTGACCTTTCTAGCACCTGACAGGGAGTCAGAGCTGTGAGTATATCCTCCGCTGGGTCTGACATGTCACGTGGCCTGAGGGGCTCTTGAGGGACCTCCATAGCTAGGACTGCAGCCTGCTCGGGCTCCGGGGCTGCCAAGGGCGCAGGTGGCTCTTGGAGCTTCCGACAGGGAGTCAGAGCTGTGAGTATGTCCTGCGCCGGCTCCGACAGGGCAGGTGGCATCAGGGGCCCTTCAGGGACCTCCATAGCTGGAGCAGGAGCCTGCTCGGGCTCTGGGGCTGCCATAGATGCCGGTGGCTCTTGCAGCTCCTGACCGTTCGTCAGAGCTGTGAGTGTATCCTCCGCTTCCTCTGACATGGCAAGTGGCATAAGGGACCCTTCAGGGACCTCCAGAGCTAGTGCTGCAGCGTGCGTGGGCGCTGGGGCTGCGAAAGGTGCAGGTGGGTCTTCAAGCTCCTGATAGGGAGTCAGAGCTGTGAGTGTATCCTCTGTGGGCTGTGACATGGGACGCGGCCTAAGGGGCTCTTCAGGGACCTCCGAAGGTGGTGCTGCAGGCTGCTCGGGCTCCGGCGCTGCCAAGGCCGGGCGTGGCTCCTGGAGCTCCTGAGAGGGAGTCAGAGCAGTGAGTATGTCCTGCGCCGTCTCCGACAGGGCAGGTGGCATCAGGGTCCCCTCAGGGACCTCCATAGGTAGTGCTGGAGCCTGCTCGGGCTCCAGGCTTTCCAAAGGTGCAGGTGACTCTTGTAGCTCCCGACAGAGAGTCAGAGCTGTGAGTATATCCTGCCGTGGCTCTGACGTGGGAGGTGTCATCTCGGGCTCTTCAGGGACCTCCGTGGCTGGTGCTGGGGCCTGCTGAGGCTCCTGGCTTTCCAAGGGTGCAGGTGACTCTTGGACGTCCTCACGGTGGATCAGCGCTCTGACCACCAGCTGCACTGGGCCCGACACGACAGATGACGTCCCTGCTCTTTTGAGTTGCTGAGCTCCAGCAGCAGTGATGGGATTTTCCAGCTCAGGCTCTGAAGCTGCATCAGGCACCACAGTGGGAGCTGGGACTAGCTTTCGGCGCGGTTGCGGATCTCGCTGTGGGGCTGCTGCTGTCGCTCCAAGAAGAGAAAGTATGGTCATCATGATTGTCTTTCCATGTCCCTTCCAAATGAAGGCAACTTTGCCCACCACTCAGTATTGTCTAAGAACCCGTCCCTGGGTGGTCTCCCCAAACTGTAGCCCATGGGGACAGTGATCTGAGACCACTCCTTGCTCCCAGCCACACTGCAGTCTGTGGAGGCTTGCTCTGTGTGGCCCACTCTCTCCCCTCCACAGGCCTCCATCAGTCACCCCCAGTCCTCCTCACCCCCAGCCTCCGGCTCAGCGGGCTCGAGGTGTCGCAGCCGAGAGAGGAGGAGCCAGGCACGTTGCTCCAGGTCTGAGCCTGGCACGAGGAACCCTACGTATGCCAGTAGTGTCTTTAGGCAGGGAAATTCTGGGGGCTGGAAGAAATCTTCAGGGTAGTGGTCCAGCCAGGTGCCCAGGATGGAGGAGATGACCCTGGGGACAGACAGGTGGGCAGAGGAGTCAGAGGACAGGGCACCTCCCACGCGGATGCCCCAGGGAGCCCCTGTCGGAACCTGGGCCCCTGGGTCCCCGGCTCCTGGCTGTCAGAGCCCATTCCTACTCCATGTCCACCTGTGATGTGGCAGAGCTGCCTGAGGCAGGCCTGGTCACTGAGGAGGGGCTGGCCCAAAGCCTCTGTGAGTGGGAGTCCTTGACCCCTGGTGTGACCATTTCTGTCCTCCAAGCGGAAGCTGGACACCCTGCTCCGTCTCCCTGCCCACTTGCCGCGTGACTTGCACTGCATGTGGGCAGGGAGGGGTGGCGTGTCTGGCGTGGTCATTGCTGTGACTATCCAATCAAGGAGGGAACTAAGGGACTCTGTCCCATCCCTGGCCTTCCCAGGACCCTCCCGATACCTCCCACTTCCCCTCCCGTGCCTACGTGCTGCCTCGTTCAGTAGGTGCCAGGAGAGGGTGTCCTTGCGTGGACACTAATCTCCCACTGGCTGGGGGACGTCCAGTCCCCGAGCCCTCCCTGGGTCTCCTGAGTACCTGCTGAGCACCCAGTGTCGACGTTCCACCAGATGTGTGGAAGCCACGCCCTTTGTTCTGGGTCCCAGGATTAGGGTAGAGACAGGGCTGAGAGGCGGCGGGGATGGGGAATGACTCTGTTAGGGGCTGAGGCTGCCCTCCAGCCCGCTCTGCTCTCCCACAGTGCCCACACCCCACCCAGGGCTCTCCAGGCCCCCTTTCCTCTTCTGCAGAAGCAGCCCTCAGACCTGGACCCTCTCACAGGAATGGCAGATGTGTGGGATGAGGGTCCAGCAGCCCCCAGATCACAGTCCCCTCGCTGCCCTCTCGAAGAAGGAAGGGCCCTGTGCATTAGCCAAAGCTCACTCACGTGCCCCGCTGCTCCTGGTCTCCGCCGATCTCGTCCCAGGAAGAGAGGACGCATCCGTAGCTAGAGGAGGCCGGAGGGGTGGTGGGGGGATCGCATGAAATGCCCTGTGAACCCTCCCTCTCATCATATCTAGTGTCCCTGTCTGACTGCCGACTAGAATGGAGCCCTGGGGTGCTCCCGGGTGCTGTCTGCTGTGTGCGTGGGATCACAGTCAGCGCCCAGGGAAGCGTCTGCAGGTCTGCACCTAGAAGGGCATCCATCCTTTATGCTCGATGAATGAAAGGGCCCCCACCAGCCCCATCCCAGAGAGCTGAGTGGGCCTGGGGCCCCCTGCTCATGCCCGGGCATGCCTGCTCTGGTCTCACCCAGGACGCGGACCCCCAGATGGACTGTCAGATGTCCTTTTCCAAGGGGAAAAGAGCCCAGCTCAAGACCGTGGTGACGGTGAGGGCTGAGGCAGAGGCTTCTTCATGGGGAGCGGGACGATGATCCACGAGCACGACCACAGCCCCCGTAGCGGACCTTTCCACAGGGCCAGGCGCCCAGGTGTCCTTACCCTCCAGGACCCCACTGAGTCCCTGTAATAACTCTGCCCCAGTCCGAGGAGCCCACTGAGGCTCCGCGAAGTTGGGTGGCATTCCCCAGACTCCCAGGCAGGAGGTGGGCAAATCCCACTGGGCTGTGGAGGGGCAGGGTGCTCACCTTGTCACCAGCTGGTCCAGCACCTCCTGGGTGGTAGCGTAAGCTCTGTATGTGGCCAGGAACATGGAGACGTAGCTGAGGTCTCCGTCTAGGAAGGCGGGCAGCAGGTGTTCTACTCGCTTCTTCAGCAGCTCTGCCCGTTGGGGCCGCACCACGCAGGTCCCATTGCTCTTCACGGTTGAGGCCTTTCTAGCCTGAGGTGGGACAGGGGAGACATGCGGTCTTCACTGCGGTCACCAGGAGGGTTGGGGTTTGGAGCCCAGAGCAAACCCCCAGGCTCTCGGTGACGTAGGCAAAGAGGTGGGACAGGAGGGCCCACAGTAGACAAAAGGAGCAAGGTGCCTGGCTGGTTCCGTGGGTTCAGGGTCCGCCTCTTGGTTTCGGCTGAGCTCCTGATGCGCGCGTCCTGAGATCGAGTCCGTCGTCAGGCTTCGCACTTAGGGCAGGGTCTGCTTGAGGATCCTGTCTCTCCCTCTGTGTCTCCAACCCCCGTCTCTGTCTCTGTCTCTGTCTCTGTCTCTGTCTGTCTGTCTCTCAAAAACATAACTCGTGCAATCTCTTTAGGGAAAAAGGAGAATGGCAACAATACGGGGATGTGAGGTGGGGGGTGTGTGAATGGACGTCGGTATCTCAGGTCAGATCGTTAGCTGAGTATTGACAGCCGCTCCCTGCACTAACGGCATCGTCCCTGTGATTTCTGACGATGTATGTGAGGCTTGAGACCACAGAGACTGTTTCATGGGTGGGGGTGCTCGGGATTTTAGGGCACGTAGGATGTTCCGTGCAGCGCTGTGAGTTGGCAACAGAAGGGAATCACATGAACGTCCTGCCTCTGTGAAGGGCTCAGTGGCTGCGGTAACTGATGGGCCTTCTGGAATGTTGTGCAGCACAAGGAGGCGCCTGCTCCGGACCCTGGAGGGGCCCCAGGGATGGGTTCCTTCACAACCAAAGGGCAGAGCAATAGGCATAGTACCATGAGCCCCAGGCCCCGTTGGGGAAAAGTCTCCCAGCTCAGCAGGATCTCGAGCAAGGGATGAGAGGTGGTTTAAGGTCGCTTTTCTGATATTCGTACAGATATGTGGATAGGGACTGTGCATGGGGCCAAGGCCGTTGGCAGGGCCCTGAGGGCAGGTTTGGGGAGGAGATGGGGATCCAGGTTCACATGGGAGCAGGAGTCCAGGAGGGAGCCCCGAGGAGCCCAGAGGCTGGTTTCTGGGATCTGGGTCCCTTTGTGCCGCATCGGTGCCCTGGGTGCTGGGTCCCTCCGGCACCTCCACTCACCCTGAGCCAGCGCTGGACTTTGTTGGCAGTAGGGGACTCCTTCCTGTCCTTTTGGGAGGTGGGGCAGGGGATCCCATCGTTCAGCTCCTGCCCTGTCTCCTGTGTGGAGCTCTGTAAAGACAGTGCCCGGCAGCCAGGCGGGAGGCCTCGGAGGTCTGTCTGGCTGCCTTTGCTGGTCCTCAGACCCAGGGGACTCCCTTGCAGACCCACCACACCCCAGGATGCACGCAGCTCCACCATGGAGAGAAAAGTGACACAGCTCGAGGGCCTTGGATTCACTCTGGCCCTGGTGAGAGGCACCTCAGGAATCCTCTTTCCACCCTGCCCACCGTGGCATCGGTGTGACCATGAAGGCATCCCCAGGGTATCCACTGCCCTGCAACCTCCTCCAGCCCAGGGCGGGACCTCCCCCACATACCCCTCTTTCCCTGAAACTGGGGGGATGGGGCTGCCCAGGGATGGCTCGGAGAGGTGGCCTGGCCTGGCCTGGCCTGGCCTGGCCTGGCCTAGGCCGCTCGGTATTACCTTCCGGCACCTCCTGGCAAAGGCCCTGCGGCGTCGGGGGCGCGGGTTGAGCCAGTGTCTGCAGCAGGTGAAAAGTCCCTCAGCCCGGGGTTTCTGGAAGCCAGAGCCCCGGAAAATGGGCACGCAGCAAGAGAACATCTTTCGCTATCGAATGTCTCCGGCCAAGTGAGCCTGATACGGGACCGCACTAGAATGTGGGTGCCTGGTGACCGGGGTTCCAAGTTCTGTGGGGGTCGGTTATCAGGGAAGTGACTTCACTTCCTGGGATCCCCTCCCCGAGTGCACACCTGGACTAGCACCTACACAAACAGTGCTCTGGGCTGCCGACTGCTCATCCCCTTTCTGCGTGCCATGCCACATGCGTACCCAGTGACACCAACACAACCCTCTCCACAGGCCCTAGGGAAGGTCTGGGTGCAGCCAGGGCCCCAGCTTAGAAACACCCCGGGCTCTGACGCAAGTCTCCATCTTCCCCGTTGGGGACCCCGGAGAAGCCGTTGTGCCCGTCAGGGATGGTCTGTGTCTTGCCTGTGCGATAGGGATTTTTCCAGCGGACTTCTTGCGGAAGTCCACAGGCACAGGTGGGATACCATCTAAGAAATTGGGGGAGTGGTGTCCCACGTAGGGAATACCTGCCACCACATTTTCTTCCTTTCTCACCTTCTCTGAGTCTGTAGCTCCTCCGATGCCACCCGCAGTCCCTATTGTGTTGTGTGTGTATCTGTGCACATGTGTGGGCCCCAATACTCGTATTGTGCAGGCCCAGAAGATGAGAGTCCCACCTAGGGGTGGATGGGAAATAGCTTTCCCAGGTCTTAGGCTTTCTAATTTCCAAGGCAAACCCTGCAGAAGGCATTGGAGCCTTGGCTTAGAGGGGCTGAGCCCACCCTTACCCCTAGACGCTGCCAGTCGTGTGTCACGAGCCATCCCTCCTTTCCTCTGGGTGTCCTGCGGGCAGGGGTGCCGTCAGTGGGTTGCCCTGGCCTGGGCTCCTCCTCAGACGGGTACGTGCTGGGATGCCTCCTGCCTGGGATGTCGATGCTTCTTCTCACCCCCATACCATCTCCAGGTCTACAGCCAGTTCCAAAACACAACCTCTTCCCGAGCTCCCAGGGAGTAGCTAGGTTCAGCCACGGCCCCACCGTTGAGGACACTCGGACAGCTGGGTTCAGGCCTGGTTCTGCCTTCTTACCAGTCTGTGATTCTGGGCAAGGCACGGACCCTGCTGGGGTCTTCCCCTTGTTGCAGAGGCTGTCTCTTACGTAACTGGTTTTCTTTCATTTGAAAGATTTTCTGTGTTGGTTTGAGAGACAGAGTGTGGGGGGTGGGGAGAATAGAGGGAGAGGGGAGACAGAATCTCAAGCCGACTCTGTGCTGAGTGTGATGCCCAATGCTGGTCTTGATCCCAAGACCCTGAGTTCGTGACCCGAGTCCAGATCACGAGTCGGAGGCGTAAGCAACTGAGCCACCCAGGCGCCCTGGCAAAAGAACACTTTCGATATATTTCCAGGCAATGCAGGGAAGTGACTAGTGCAAGGGGGAAGACAAACATGAGGGACTCTGCATTTCCCTAACTTACTGCCTAAAGAGATTTCATTTCTAGTCTACGGGTCAGGAATGTAGAACACAGGCGAAGCTCAGCCATTTCCATGAGTTGGAGACAGCAAGGTGGAAGTTTGGAGAAGTCAATATGGCTGTGGTTTACAGTACAGAATACTGAGGAGAGCTGCACAGAGAAAGAGGACCTCAGAAAGCCATCTAGGATCACTTTTGAGTTTTCATAGCATTCCGCAGTAGGGCACATGTGTGAGGAACGTAGGTGGTGTGGGGAAAATAATAGCGCAGGGGAAGCAGAGAGGAAAATGTCACTAGCCTTCACACACAATCAGGAAAAGTCTGTGCTACCGGCAGCAGGGAGAGTGGAAAACCTCGTAATTCGTGGGACATTGCAAAGAGAGCTCAGAATACCAACAGAACAGTAGCAAAATACATTGAAGACTACTGTGATACCACCTAACAAACCTTTGGAAAGCTAGTCTGGAAGGATAAAATAGTTTTCCAGGAACCTCCCCATCAGAACAATCCTCAAGGGTATGTGTAGAAATATAAGCCATAGTTAATATCTAACAATTAACATTCACGATAGCTGCCTTCCAACAAAAGATTACCAGGATGCAAAGAGGGAGAAAAGTTCACCTCGTACTGAGGAGAAAGATTAAACAATAGAAACCTACCCAGAAATGAAAAAGACGATGGAAGTATTGCCCATGGACATTCAAACCACCGTTAGAAAGAGGTTTTATATACGTAAGAATGTACACAAAGGATGAAGTGAAACAGAGATATAGAAAATATGAAAACAAGGAAAACCCAACTTCTGGAGCTGAACAGTAGCACGTCTAAGATGAAAAATGTAGTAGATGGCCTTTCCTTCACGTTAGACACTAAATAGCAGAGAGAGAGAGAGAGAGAGAGAGAGAGAGAGAGGGAGAGAACGTGAATGTATGATCATGGCAGTTGTCCAGAATAAAGCAGAGAAAAGGAAGGGTGCAAACCACGCCCTGCACACAAACACTAGAGTATGTGTGAGCTTTGTAGCAATTTCACGTGGCCTGGTAGATAAGAAATTGGCTGAGGTACAGAAAAAAACTGTTTGAAGAAGTAATGTCTGATTATTATCTGAATTGTATGAACCCTCTCCACCCAGAGATTCAAGAATTCAGGAATCCAGCCAACAAAACCCCCAAACATAAAGATCATGAAAAAAACCCTCCTTATCAACCTACATCCCAATAAAATTGCTTCAGACCAATGATAAAGAAAAAATCTAAAAAGCAGATGGAGATGAGTCCATTGCGTTACCTGTCACGTCCCTAATTCTGTAGATGGTCTCTGTTTCTTTCTGGTCTGTGGTACTCTTGGAGTGTCTCTTCACTTACAGGATCCCCCTTCCTTTTTCTTGCAGGGTGGTTTCGCGGCCAAATCCTTTGAGTTCCTTTCTGTCCTGGAAGCTCTTTATCTCTGCTCCTATTCGGAATGCCTCCTTGCTGGGTAAAGTATTCTTGGCTGCATGTTTTTCTCATTTAGTACCCTGACTCGATCACGCCAGCCCTTTCTGGTGTGCCAGCTCTCTGTGGATAGGTATGTGGCTAGAAGACCCTCTTGTCTCAAGCTGCTTTCAGGATTTTCTCTCTGTGTCTGAAATTGCAAACGTCACTGTATATGTTAGGGTGTTCCTCTATTCCTGTGGATTTGGGGAAGAGTCCTCTCTACCTCTTGGACTTGAATGCCCGTTTCCCTCCCAGATTGGGGAAGTTCTCAGCTACGATCTACACAGACAGATCTTCTGTCCCTCTGTGTCTTCTCCCTCGGGGCCAGAAGTAATTCCAATATTGTTTCCTTTTGTGGCATCACTGATTTTTCGATTCCTCCACCCATGGTCCATTCGTTGGCTTTCTCTCTTTTCCTCGGCTTCCTTCCTTTCCGTCAGCTTGTCTTTGGTGTCACTGACTCTGTCTTCTGCCTCATTGACCCTGGCCGTTAGAGCGTCCACATGCAATGTAGACTGCATCTCAGTTAGAGCCTTTGGAATTTGGGCCTGATTCGATTTCATTTCTGCACTATGAGAGTCTCTCGTGACATTTAGACTTTTTTTCAAGCCCAGCTAGCAACTCTGTAATTGTCATCCTGAGTTCCAGCTCTGACATCTTACTTAAAACCGTATGCATTAGATCAGTGGCAGAGAGGGTTACCTCTGGCTCTTTCTTTTGCCGTGAATCCCTCCCTCTAGTCACTTTCCCCGGAGAAGAATGGATGGGGGAGAGAGAGATTAGGATCTCACAGGGTGGACAAAACAGGGTGAGCCACTTCGTCCCGAATGTCTGTTGGTCTGTGTGTTGGAAGTCACTAAATCCCAAAACGGTAAAGAAAGCCAAACTCCTATATACACAGAAATCAAATTGAATATAGCGACAGAAATCCAAAAATGAAGAATATGTGTATAAAATGTCAATGTAAAAAATGAAAGTTAAGAAAAGATTGAAAAATGAAGAGTCGCTAAAAGAAAAAGAAAAAGTAGTTGGAAAGGGAAAAAAGACAAAAAAAAAAAAAAACGAAATGGAAAATGTTGAATGGAGAGAGAAATGAATGATGAGAAAAAGCCTCGAGCTCTAGGTGCTGTTTTCCCCTAGCGCTGGAGTTTGGCCGTCCTCTTTGGTCTGTAAACTTGCTGTTCACTTGTTGTTTCACCTCGTATTCGGGGGGCAGGGGCCTAGTGCCCTGTTTCGCAGGTGTTTTTGCCTGGACGGGGATGCACTGCCCCTTGCCAGGGGGCCCGGTGGGGCTCAGGGTCAGCGGGTTGCTCTGTGTGCCTTGCGTTCCCAGAGGGCTTTCCCCGCCTCTTGAGAGGGTGAGAATAAAAACGGCCGCCCGCATCTGTAGGCGCGGAGGTGTGATGCTGTTGTGCGCCAAGTTGTGTAGACGTCTGCGGTGCTCCCCACACCAAAGGTCCTGAGGGAAGGCGGAGGGTCACAGCATTCCTGTCCTTTGCAGGGCTCCCAGACGGAGAGCTTCTGATCAAGTGGACTCCCCGTCAAGTGACTTGGTGCGAGGAGAGGGATCTCTCCCTTCTCCTCACTTGGGTCTCGAGCAGGAAGCGTAGGCACTGCTCTCACAACAACTGAACCGGAGGGTTATCGGGAATCGGGGCTGGCAGGGGCAGGGGGTCGCTGCTGGAGGAGCCTGAGGGGTGTGGAGGGGCTATGCCCAGTGCCAAAGCCGCCGGTTGAGGCTCTGTCCATCCTGCAGCTTCCATGAGCACCCAGTGTGCTTTGGAAATGAGGAGGTCGTGGAATATAGGTGAGGTTCAGTGGGGTGGAACCCGGAGCCGACGACCAGGAGAGAATTCTTGAGACGTCTTTGGTGCAAAACTGGTGGTTTATGACAGGACCCGTGGCAGAAAGAGCTGCTGCTCTGGCTTGTGAGGGGTGGCTGATGATAAGACTATGGGGTTGGGGGAAGGGAAGGAAAAAGGGAGGTTGAGATAATACTTGCATATGTTAAAGAAGACTCCCAAGGTACAGAGGCCTTGCCATTGTCTAGGGAAGGTGGTTTTGCCCTCTAGCAAGGCATGAACATTAAGACGGTTGGGAACTTCCTGGAGGCTGCAGATTAGAAGGACATTTCATTGTATCGACTTTCCCTTCAGGAAGCTAAGTAACTGATAGAAAGGCTTGGTTCTTGGAAAGTGCTAAGACATTGGGAAACTGAGGGAGACTTAAGTCTTGCAGGATTGTGGTGTCTATAGGTGAACTATTTCTTTGCCCTTTAGGGCAGCCGGGAGTGCCTGAGGAATGTCACGTCCACCCCATGGTGGGGGGTGGGGGTGGGGTGTCAGTTCCGGCTTTGTCCTCAGCTAGCCTTCTCTTGCCTCCTCAGTAAAGGTCCCTCCTGTTCACAGAGGTTCAAGCAGTTCTCGCTGTTGCCACCTAGTGGACATATGGATGAACACATTCAGGTCATGTCTGTGACTCCCTGAGCTGAGCGGCCCTGAGAGGTTGGTTCCTTCCTGCGAGGAGAGGGCCCAAAAAGGATGGACCCGGAGCAAGCAAGACAAGTGTGGCCCGGCCGACGCCCCTCTGCTGGCCTGGAAGCAGGACCCGGTTGCTCTACTTAGAAGCTGAGTTCTAGAGCAAGAGGGGCTGGAGTGGCTGGGGTGTGTCCCGGGACGGGGTCTGGATGAGGGGTGTTCCAGGACGGGGGTGGGGGGGGGGTGGGGGGGCAGGGCTGCTTGTGGAGGGAGGATCCATGAGGGCGGTATGGACAGGCTCTTCCGTGCTCCATGGGTCCCGCCCAGGTAGCCTGATGGCCTCACTGCTGGCTTGTCTTCCTCGTGATTTCAGGGTTCATCTCTAGTCTCCGGGGACCCTCCTTTCCCGAGCAAGGCTCCACGGAAAGAAAGAGAGTATAGCTAGAGGACCCTGCAGCCAATACTCCCAACAGTGGGACTAGCGTGTGTTCCAGAAATTGTGCTTTTAGGAAACAGCCCTAAAGCACAAGAGATTTACGGCACATTGTGCTCTTCACTTTAAGGAGGAGACTCAAAGAATTGGAGAGGTCTCAGTTGTTGGGCAGGTGGTGCTGCTGAGTAAATGATGTGTAGCTCCTGAAAATGCAGAAGGGGACAGGAGAGGAGTAGCAGTGCCTGTCCACTGTGGGGACCTCAGGCCGAACAAGAGCCCAGCTGTGGAACCCTCCCTGCCCCACCCTGTCCCCCACACAGGCAAACCCCCTCCCCCGCTCTCACTCACCCATACACTCCGAGGGAAAGGACTGGAAGAGGGACGCCATGTGTTATGGGCTATCATGGTAGAAGGTAGAAGGAATGTGTCTTCCTTTCTTCATATTTACATCACTCTTTTGCTACCAAAACGTAATCTGGCTGAAACCTTAGAGAACTTTTAAATGACCTGATATGTTTGTAATAAAGAGGAAGATTTAATATGCAGTCTTAATATTTTTATAACATGCACATTAGAATCATTGAAACCTGGCCTATCCAGGAAAATGAAAGATTTTGAAGGTGTCTCCTGGACCCAGAGATTTCTGGCTCCTGGGTCACACTTACAAAAGGGAAGCCTATCCCAGATCATGAAAACATTTCATTTTGGGGCTTCACATGCGCGGTATTGTATCAGCAATATTCCTTTGTAGTAAAATGGGTTTTTTTTTGTTTCTGTTTTTGTGTTTCTGTGTTTGTTTGTTTTTTAAGAGAAAAAAACCTGAAAAAAAAATGAATCACTCATAGGTTACGTAGCTAGATACAAAAAGGCCACACTGCCTGATCCCACACACATGAAAACCCAGAAGAAGTAACTCACAGAGGCGGAGACGAGAGGGGAGCCGTGGCTACAGGGACTGGGCTGAGGGAATGAGCAGTATCTGACGAGTGGCACGGGAGTGTCTGGGAGGGAAATATTGTAGAAGGACAGGTTGTGAGACACTGTGTACCTAATGACACCTGGAGGTACGATTTAAAAGGATCAGAGTAAAATTCCATGAAAACTCAATTTATCCTTTATTTATAGACCAGAACGTATTAAGCTATGAAATAGGTGCATGAACAACGCAAAAATTAGAAACACTGGAATGACAGGGGAGGGGAAGCCATCCTTTGGGGATTCAGCGAGCAGGAACGGCTGCTCCGGGGCCGGGGCCGAGGCCGGATGCTCCACTGAGAGAGGTGGTAGGCGGCGCCCTTCGGCAAGCCCGATAACTGGTGCTGTAGCCTGCTTGGACTCTGGGGCTGCCAAAGGTGCAGGTGGCTCTTGTAGCTGCTGACAGGGAGTCAGAGCTCTGTGTATATCCTCCGCTGGCTCTGACAAGGCAAGTGACATCAGGGGCCCTTCAGGGACCTCCATAGTTAGTGCCGCAGCGTGCGCGGGCACCGGGGCTGCCAAAGGTGCAGGTGGGTCTTCAAGCTCCTGACAGGGAGTCAGAGCGCTGAGTATATCCTGCCGTGGCTCTGAAATGGGAGCTGTCATCACGCGCTCTTCAGGGACCTCCATGGCTGGTGCCGGAGCCTGCTCAGGCTCCCGCGCTGTCAAAGGTGCAGGTGACTCTTCTTGCACCTGAGAGAGGGTCAGCGCCCTGAGTATATCCTCTGTTGGCTCTGATATGGGACGTGGCCTAAGGGGCTCCTCAGGGACCTCCGTAGCTGGTGCTGCAGGCTGCTCGGGTTCTGGTGCTGCCAAGGGCGGAGGTGGCTCTTGGAGCTCCTGACAGGGAGTCAGAGCAGTGAGTATGTCCTGCGCCGGCTCCGACAGGGCAGGTGGCATCAGGGGCCCTTCAGGGACCTCCATAGTTGGTGCTGCAGCGTGTGTGGGCGCCGTGGCTGCAAAAAGTGCAGGTCGGTCTTCAAGCTCTTCACAGGGAGTCAGAGCTGTGAGTATATCATCTGTTGGCTGTGACATGAGACGTGGCCTACAGGGCTCTTCAGGGACCTCCGAAGGTGGTGCTGCAGGCTGCTCGGGCTCCGGCGCAGCCAAGGCCGGAGGTGGCTCTTGGAGCTGCTGACAGGGGGTCAGAGCTCTGTGTACATCCTCCGCTGGCTCAGACATGGCAAGCGGCATCAGGGGCCCTTCAGGGACCTCCAGAGCTAGTGCTGCAGCGTGCGCGGGCGCCGGGGCTGCAAAAGGTGCAGGTGACTCTTGTAGCTCCCGACAGAGAGTCCGAGTTGTGAGTATAGCCTCCGCTGGCTCTGACATGTCACGTGGCCAAAGGGGCTCTTCAGGGACCTGCATAGCTAGGACTGGAGCCAGCTCGGGCTCCGGGGCTGCCATAGATGCCAGTGGCTCTTGCAGCTCCTGACCGTTCGTCAGAGCTGTGAGTGTATCCTCCGCTTCCTCTGACATGGCAAGTGGCATCGGGGGCCCTTCAGGGACCTCCACAGTTGGTGCTGCAGCGTGCGTGGGCGCCGGGGCTGCGAAAAGTGCCGGTCGGTCTTCAAGCTCCTGACAGGGAGTCAGAGCTGGGAGTATATCATCTGTGGGCTGTGACATGAGACGTGGCCCAAGGGGCTCTTCAGGGACCTCCGAAGCTGGTGCTGCAGGCTGCTCGGGCTCCGGTGCTGCCAAGGGCGGAGGTGGCTCTTGGAGCTCCTGACAGGGAGTCAGAGCAGTGAGCATGTCCTGCGCCGGCTCCGACAGGGCAGGTGGCATCAGGGGCCCTTCAGGGACCTCCATAGTTAGTGTTGCAGCATGCGCGGGCGCTCGGGCTGCGAAAGGTGCAGGTGGGTCTTCAAGATCCTGACATGGTGTCAGAGCTTTGAGTATATCCTGCCGTGGCCCTGAAATGGGAGCTGTCATCACGCGCTCTTCAGCGACCTCCATGGCTGGTGCCGGAGCCTGCTCAGGCTCCCGCACTGTCAAAGGTGCAGGTGACTCTTCTTGCACCTGAGAGAGGGTCAGAGCCCTGAGTATATCCTCTGTTGGCTCTGATATGGGACGTGGCCTAAGGGGCTCTTCAGGGACCTCCGAAGGTGGTGCTGCAGCGTGTGTGGGCGCCGTGGTTGCAAAAAGTGCAGGTCGGTCTTCAAGCTCTTCACAGGGAGTCAGAGCTGTGAGTATATCCTCTGTTGGCTGTGACATGGGACGTGGCCTAAGGGGCTCTTCAGGGACCTCCGAAGGTGGTGCTGCAGGCTGCTCGGGCTCCGGCGCTGCCAAGGCCGGACGTGGCTCCTGGAGCTCCTGAGAGGGAGTCAGAGCAGTGAGTATGTCCTGCGCCGTCTCCGACAGGGCAGGTGGCATCAGGGTCCCCTCAGGGACCTCCATAGGTAGTGCTGGAGCCTGCTCGGGCTCCAGGCTTTCCAAAGGTGCAGGTGACTCTTGCAGCTCCCGACAGAGAGTCCGAGCTGTGAGTATATCCTGCCGTGGCTCTGAAATGGCAGGTGTCATCACGGGCTCTTTAGGGACCTCCGTGGCTGGTGCCGGAGCCTGCTCAGATTCCCGCACTGTCAAAGGTGCAGGTGACCTTTGTAGCACCTGACAGGGAGTCAGAGCTGTGAGTATATCCTCTGTTGGCTGTGACATGGGACGTGGCCTGAGGGGCTCTTCAGGGACCTCCGAAGGTGGTGCTGTAGGCTGCTCGGGCTCCGGCGCTGCCAAGGCCGGACGTGGCTCCTGGAGCTCCTGAGAGGGAGTCAGAGCAGTGAGTATGTCTTGCGCCGTCTCCGACAGGGCAGGTGGCATCAGGGTCCCCTCAGGGACCTGCATAGGTAGTGCTGGAGCCTGCTCGGGCTCCAGGCTTTCCAAAGGTGCAGGTGACTCTTGTAGCTCCCGACAGAGAGTCCGAGCTGTGAGTATATCCTGCCGTGGCTCTGAAATGGCAGGTGTCATCACGGGCTCTTCAGGGACCTCCATGGCTGGTGCCGGAGCCTGCTCAGATTCCCGCACTGTCAAAGGTGCAGGTGACCTTTCTAGCACCTGACAGGGAGTCAGAGCTGTGAGTATATCCTCCGCTGGGTCTGACATGTCACGTGGCCTGAGGGGCTCTTGAGGGACCTCCATAGCTAGGACTGCAGCCTGCTCGGGCTCCGGGGCTGCCAAGGGCGCAGGTGGCTCTTGGAGCTTCCGACAGGGAGTCAGAGCTGTGAGTATGTCCTGCGCCGGCTCCGACAGGGCAGGTGGCATCAGGGGCCCTTCAGGGACCTCCATAGCTGGAGCAGGAGCCTGCTCGGGCTCTGGGGCTGCCATAGATGCCGGTGGCTCTTGCAGCTCCTGACCGTTCGTCAGAGCTGTGAGTGTATCCTCCGCTTCCTCTGACATGGCAAGTGGCATAAGGGACCCTTCAGGGACCTCCAGAGCTAGTGCTGCAGCGTGCGTGGGCGCTGGGGCTGCGAAAGGTGCAGGTGGGTCTTCAAGCTCCTGATAGGGAGTCAGAGCTGTGAGTGTATCCTCTGTGGGCTGTGACATGGGACGCGGCCTAAGGGGCTCTTCAGGGACCTCCGAAGGTGGTGCTGCAGGCTGCTCGGGCTCCGGCGCTGCCAAGGCCGGGCGTGGCTCCTGGAGCTCCTGAGAGGGAGTCAGAGCAGTGAGTATGTCCTGCGCCGTCTCCGACAGGGCAGGTGGCATCAGGGTCCCCTCAGGGACCTCCATAGGTAGTGCTGGAGCCTGCTCGGGCTCCAGGCTTTCCAAAGGTGCAGGTGACTCTTGTAGCTCCCGACAGAGAGTCAGAGCTGTGAGTATATCCTGCCGTGGCTCTGACGTGGGAGGTGTCATCTCGGGCTCTTCAGGGACCTCCGTGGCTGGTGCTGGGGCCTGCTGAGGCTCCTGGCTTTCCAAGGGTGCAGGTGACTCTTGGACGTCCTCACGGTGGATCAGCGCTCTGACCACCAGCTGCACTGGGCCCGACACGACAGATGACGTCCCTGCTCTTTTGAGTTGCTGAGCTCCAGCAGCAGTGATGGGATTTTCCAGCTCAGGCTCTGAAGCTGCATCAGGCACCACAGTGGGAGCTGGGACTAGCTTTCGGCGCGGTTGCGGATCTCGCTGTGGGGCTGCTGCTGTCGCTCCAAGAAGAGAAAGTATGGTCATCATGATTGTCTTTCCATGTCCCTTCCAAATGAAGGCAACTTTGCCCACCACTCAGTATTGTCTAAGAACCCGTCCCTGGGTGGTCTCCCCAAACTGTAGCCCATGGGGACAGTGATCTGAGACCACTCCTTGCTCCCAGCCACACTGCAGTCTGTGGAGGCTTGCTCTGTGTGGCCCACTCTCTCCCCTCCACAGGCCTCCATCAGTCACCCCCAGTCCTCCTCACCCCCAGCCTCCGGCTCAGCGGGCTCGAGGTGTCGCAGCCGAGAGAGGAGGAGCCAGGCACGTTGCTCCAGGTCTGAGCCTGGCACGAGGAACCCTACGTATGCCAGTAGTGTCTTTAGGCAGGGAAATTCTGGGGGCTGGAAGAAATCTTCAGGGTAGTGGTCCAGCCAGGTGCCCAGGATGGAGGAGATGACCCTGGGGACAGACAGGTGGGCAGAGGAGTCAGAGGACAGGGCACCTCCCACGCGGATGCCCCAGGGAGCCCCTGTCGGAACCTGGGCCCCTGGGTCCCCGGCTCCTGGCTGTCAGAGCCCATTCCTACTCCATGTCCACCTGTGATGTGGCAGAGCTGCCTGAGGCAGGCCTGGTCACTGAGGAGGGGCTGGCCCAAAGCCTCTGTGAGTGGGAGTCCTTGACCCCTGGTGTGACCATTTCTGTCCTCCAAGCGGAAGCTGGACACCCTGCTCCGTCTCCCTGCCCACTTGCCGCGTGACTTGCACTGCATGTGGGCAGGGAGGGGTGGCGTGTCTGGCGTGGTCATTGCTGTGACTATCCAATCAAGGAGGGAACTAAGGGACTCTGTCCCATCCCTGGCCTTCCCAGGACCCTCCCGATACCTCCCACTTCCCCTCCCGTGCCTACGTGCTGCCTCGTTCAGTAGGTGCCAGGAGAGGGTGTCCTTGCGTGGACACTAATCTCCCACTGGCTGGGGGACGTCCAGTCCCCGAGCCCTCCCTGGGTCTCCTGAGTACCTGCTGAGCACCCAGTGTCGACGTTCCACCAGATGTGTGGAAGCCACGCCCTTTGTTCTGGGTCCCAGGATTAGGGTAGAGACAGGGCTGAGAGGCGGCGGGGATGGGGAATGACTCTGTTAGGGGCTGAGGCTGCCCTCCAGCCCGCTCTGCTCTCCCACAGTGCCCACACCCCACCCAGGGCTCTCCAGGCCCCCTTTCCTCTTCTGCAGAAGCAGCCCTCAGACCTGGACCCTCTCACAGGAATGGCAGATGTGTGGGATGAGGGTCCAGCAGCCCCCAGATCACAGTCCCCTCGCTGCCCTCTCGAAGAAGGAAGGGCCCTGTGCATTAGCCAAAGCTCACTCACGTGCCCCGCTGCTCCTGGTCTCCGCCGATCTCGTCCCAGGAAGAGAGGACGCATCCGTAGCTAGAGGAGGCCGGAGGGGTGGTGGGGGGATCGCATGAAATGCCCTGTGAACCCTCCCTCTCATCATATCTAGTGTCCCTGTCTGACTGCCGACTAGAATGGAGCCCTGGGGTGCTCCCGGGTGCTGTCTGCTGTGTGCGTGGGATCACAGTCAGCGCCCAGGGAAGCGTCTGCAGGTCTGCACCTAGAAGGGCATCCATCCTTTATGCTCGATGAATGAAAGGGCCCCCACCAGCCCCATCCCAGAGAGCTGAGTGGGCCTGGGGCCCCCTGCTCATGCCCGGGCATGCCTGCTCTGGTCTCACCCAGGACGCGGACCCCCAGATGGACTGTCAGATGTCCTTTTCCAAGGGGAAAAGAGCCCAGCTCAAGACCGTGGTGACGGTGAGGGCTGAGGCAGAGGCTTCTTCATGGGGAGCGGGACGATGATCCACGAGCACGACCACAGCCCCCGTAGCGGACCTTTCCACAGGGCCAGGCGCCCAGGTGTCCTTACCCTCCAGGACCCCACTGAGTCCCTGTAATAACTCTGCCCCAGTCCGAGGAGCCCACTGAGGCTCCGCGAAGTTGGGTGGCATTCCCCAGACTCCCAGGCAGGAGGTGGGCAAATCCCACTGGGCTGTGGAGGGGCAGGGTGCTCACCTTGTCACCAGCTGGTCCAGCACCTCCTGGGTGGTAGCGTAAGCTCTGTATGTGGCCAGGAACATGGAGACGTAGCTGAGGTCTCCGTCTAGGAAGGCGGGCAGCAGGTGTTCTACTCGCTTCTTCAGCAGCTCTGCCCGTTGGGGCCGCACCACGCAGGTCCCATTGCTCTTCACGGTTGAGGCCTTTCTAGCCTGAGGTGGGACAGGGGAGACATGCGGTCTTCACTGCGGTCACCAGGAGGGTTGGGGTTTGGAGCCCAGAGCAAACCCCCAGGCTCTCGGTGACGTAGGCAAAGAGGTGGGACAGGAGGGCCCACAGTAGACAAAAGGAGCAAGGTGCCTGGCTGGTTCCGTGGGTTCAGGGTCCGCCTCTTGGTTTCGGCTGAGCTCCTGATGCGCGCGTCCTGAGATCGAGTCCGTCGTCAGGCTTCGCACTTAGGGCAGGGTCTGCTTGAGGATCCTGTCTCTCCCTCTGTGTCTCCAACCCCCGTCTCTGTCTCTGTCTCTGTCTCTGTCTCTGTCTGTCTGTCTCTCAAAAACATAACTCGTGCAATCTCTTTAGGGAAAAAGGAGAATGGCAACAATACGGGGATGTGAGGTGGGGGGTGTGTGAATGGACGTCGGTATCTCAGGTCAGATCGTTAGCTGAGTATTGACAGCCGCTCCCTGCACTAACGGCATCGTCCCTGTGATTTCTGACGATGTATGTGAGGCTTGAGACCACAGAGACTGTTTCATGGGTGGGGGTGCTCGGGATTTTAGGGCACGTAGGATGTTCCGTGCAGCGCTGTGAGTTGGCAACAGAAGGGAATCACATGAACGTCCTGCCTCTGTGAAGGGCTCAGTGGCTGCGGTAACTGATGGGCCTTCTGGAATGTTGTGCAGCACAAGGAGGCGCCTGCTCCGGACCCTGGAGGGGCCCCAGGGATGGGTTCCTTCACAACCAAAGGGCAGAGCAATAGGCATAGTACCATGAGCCCCAGGCCCCGTTGGGGAAAAGTCTCCCAGCTCAGCAGGATCTCGAGCAAGGGATGAGAGGTGGTTTAAGGTCGCTTTTCTGATATTCGTACAGATATGTGGATAGGGACTGTGCATGGGGCCAAGGCCGTTGGCAGGGCCCTGAGGGCAGGTTTGGGGAGGAGATGGGGATCCAGGTTCACATGGGAGCAGGAGTCCAGGAGGGAGCCCCGAGGAGCCCAGAGGCTGGTTTCTGGGATCTGGGTCCCTTTGTGCCGCATCGGTGCCCTGGGTGCTGGGTCCCTCCGGCACCTCCACTCACCCTGAGCCAGCGCTGGACTTTGTTGGCAGTAGGGGACTCCTTCCTGTCCTTTTGGGAGGTGGGGCAGGGGATCCCATCGTTCAGCTCCTGCCCTGTCTCCTGTGTGGAGCTCTGTAAAGACAGTGCCCGGCAGCCAGGCGGGAGGCCTCGGAGGTCTGTCTGGCTGCCTTTGCTGGTCCTCAGACCCAGGGGACTCCCTTGCAGACCCACCACACCCCAGGATGCACGCAGCTCCACCATGGAGAGAAAAGTGACACAGCTCGAGGGCCTTGGATTCACTCTGGCCCTGGTGAGAGGCACCTCAGGAATCCTCTTTCCACCCTGCCCACCGTGGCATCGGTGTGACCATGAAGGCATCCCCAGGGTATCCACTGCCCTGCAACCTCCTCCAGCCCAGGGCGGGACCTCCCCCACATACCCCTCTTTCCCTGAAACTGGGGGGATGGGGCTGCCCAGGGATGGCTCGGAGAGGTGGCCTGGCCTGGCCTGGCCTGGCCTGGCCTGGCCTAGGCCGCTCGGTATTACCTTCCGGCACCTCCTGGCAAAGGCCCTGCGGCGTCGGGGGCGCGGGTTGAGCCAGTGTCTGCAGCAGGTGAAAAGTCCCTCAGCCCGGGGTTTCTGGAAGCCAGAGCCCCGGAAAATGGGCACGCAGCAAGAGAACATCTTTCGCTATCGAATGTCTCCGGCCAAGTGAGCCTGATACGGGACCGCACTAGAATGTGGGTGCCTGGTGACCGGGGTTCCAAGTTCTGTGGGGGTCGGTTATCAGGGAAGTGACTTCACTTCCTGGGATCCCCTCCCCGAGTGCACACCTGGACTAGCACCTACACAAACAGTGCTCTGGGCTGCCGACTGCTCATCCCCTTTCTGCGTGCCATGCCACATGCGTACCCAGTGACACCAACACAACCCTCTCCACAGGCCCTAGGGAAGGTCTGGGTGCAGCCAGGGCCCCAGCTTAGAAACACCCCGGGCTCTGACGCAAGTCTCCATCTTCCCCGTTGGGGACCCCGGAGAAGCCGTTGTGCCCGTCAGGGATGGTCTGTGTCTTGCCTGTGCGATAGGGATTTTTCCAGCGGACTTCTTGCGGAAGTCCACAGGCACAGGTGGGATACCATCTAAGAAATTGGGGGAGTGGTGTCCCACGTAGGGAATACCTGCCACCACATTTTCTTCCTTTCTCACCTTCTCTGAGTCTGTAGCTCCTCCGATGCCACCCGCAGTCCCTATTGTGTTGTGTGTGTATCTGTGCACATGTGTGGGCCCCAATACTCGTATTGTGCAGGCCCAGAAGATGAGAGTCCCACCTAGGGGTGGATGGGAAATAGCTTTCCCAGGTCTTAGGCTTTCTAATTTCCAAGGCAAACCCTGCAGAAGGCATTGGAGCCTTGGCTTAGAGGGGCTGAGCCCACCCTTACCCCTAGACGCTGCCAGTCGTGTGTCACGAGCCATCCCTCCTTTCCTCTGGGTGTCCTGCGGGCAGGGGTGCCGTCAGTGGGTTGCCCTGGCCTGGGCTCCTCCTCAGACGGGTACGTGCTGGGATGCCTCCTGCCTGGGATGTCGATGCTTCTTCTCACCCCCATACCATCTCCAGGTCTACAGCCAGTTCCAAAACACAACCTCTTCCCGAGCTCCCAGGGAGTAGCTAGGTTCAGCCACGGCCCCACCGTTGAGGACACTCGGACAGCTGGGTTCAGGCCTGGTTCTGCCTTCTTACCAGTCTGTGATTCTGGGCAAGGCACGGACCCTGCTGGGGTCTTCCCCTTGTTGCAGAGGCTGTCTCTTACGTAACTGGTTTTCTTTCATTTGAAAGATTTTCTGTGTTGGTTTGAGAGACAGAGTGTGGGGGGTGGGGAGAATAGAGGGAGAGGGGAGACAGAATCTCAAGCCGACTCTGTGCTGAGTGTGATGCCCAATGCTGGTCTTGATCCCAAGACCCTGAGTTCGTGACCCGAGTCCAGATCACGAGTCGGAGGCGTAAGCAACTGAGCCACCCAGGCGCCCTGGCAAAAGAACACTTTCGATATATTTCCAGGCAATGCAGGGAAGTGACTAGTGCAAGGGGGAAGACAAACATGAGGGACTCTGCATTTCCCTAACTTACTGCCTAAAGAGATTTCATTTCTAGTCTACGGGTCAGGAATGTAGAACACAGGCGAAGCTCAGCCATTTCCATGAGTTGGAGACAGCAAGGTGGAAGTTTGGAGAAGTCAATATGGCTGTGGTTTACAGTACAGAATACTGAGGAGAGCTGCACAGAGAAAGAGGACCTCAGAAAGCCATCTAGGATCACTTTTGAGTTTTCATAGCATTCCGCAGTAGGGCACATGTGTGAGGAACGTAGGTGGTGTGGGGAAAATAATAGCGCAGGGGAAGCAGAGAGGAAAATGTCACTAGCCTTCACACACAATCAGGAAAAGTCTGTGCTACCGGCAGCAGGGAGAGTGGAAAACCTCGTAATTCGTGGGACATTGCAAAGAGAGCTCAGAATACCAACAGAACAGTAGCAAAATACATTGAAGACTACTGTGATACCACCTAACAAACCTTTGGAAAGCTAGTCTGGAAGGATAAAATAGTTTTCCAGGAACCTCCCCATCAGAACAATCCTCAAGGGTATGTGTAGAAATATAAGCCATAGTTAATATCTAACAATTAACATTCACGATAGCTGCCTTCCAACAAAAGATTACCAGGATGCAAAGAGGGAGAAAAGTTCACCTCGTACTGAGGAGAAAGATTAAACAATAGAAACCTACCCAGAAATGAAAAAGACGATGGAAGTATTGCCCATGGACATTCAAACCACCGTTAGAAAGAGGTTTTATATACGTAAGAATGTACACAAAGGATGAAGTGAAACAGAGATATAGAAAATATGAAAACAAGGAAAACCCAACTTCTGGAGCTGAACAGTAGCACGTCTAAGATGAAAAATGTAGTAGATGGCCTTTCCTTCACGTTAGACACTAAATAGCAGAGAGAGAGAGAGAGAGAGAGAGAGAGAGAGAGGGAGAGAACGTGAATGTATGATCATGGCAGTTGTCCAGAATAAAGCAGAGAAAAGGAAGGGTGCAAACCACGCCCTGCACACAAACACTAGAGTATGTGTGAGCTTTGTAGCAATTTCACGTGGCCTGGTAGATAAGAAATTGGCTGAGGTACAGAAAAAAACTGTTTGAAGAAGTAATGTCTGATTATTATCTGAATTGTATGAACCCTCTCCACCCAGAGATTCAAGAATTCAGGAATCCAGCCAACAAAACCCCCAAACATAAAGATCATGAAAAAAACCCTCCTTATCAACCTACATCCCAATAAAATTGCTTCAGACCAATGATAAAGAAAAAATCTAAAAAGCAGATGGAGATGAGTCCATTGCGTTACCTGTCACGTCCCTAATTCTGTAGATGGTCTCTGTTTCTTTCTGGTCTGTGGTACTCTTGGAGTGTCTCTTCACTTACAGGATCCCCCTTCCTTTTTCTTGCAGGGTGGTTTCGCGGCCAAATCCTTTGAGTTCCTTTCTGTCCTGGAAGCTCTTTATCTCTGCTCCTATTCGGAATGCCTCCTTGCTGGGTAAAGTATTCTTGGCTGCATGTTTTTCTCATTTAGTACCCTGACTCGATCACGCCAGCCCTTTCTGGTGTGCCAGCTCTCTGTGGATAGGTATGTGGCTAGAAGACCCTCTTGTCTCAAGCTGCTTTCAGGATTTTCTCTCTGTGTCTGAAATTGCAAACGTCACTGTATATGTTAGGGTGTTCCTCTATTCCTGTGGATTTGGGGAAGAGTCCTCTCTACCTCTTGGACTTGAATGCCCGTTTCCCTCCCAGATTGGGGAAGTTCTCAGCTACGATCTACACAGACAGATCTTCTGTCCCTCTGTGTCTTCTCCCTCGGGGCCAGAAGTAATTCCAATATTGTTTCCTTTTGTGGCATCACTGATTTTTCGATTCCTCCACCCATGGTCCATTCGTTGGCTTTCTCTCTTTTCCTCGGCTTCCTTCCTTTCCGTCAGCTTGTCTTTGGTGTCACTGACTCTGTCTTCTGCCTCATTGACCCTGGCCGTTAGAGCGTCCACATGCAATGTAGACTGCATCTCAGTTAGAGCCTTTGGAATTTGGGCCTGATTCGATTTCATTTCTGCACTATGAGAGTCTCTCGTGACATTTAGACTTTTTTTCAAGCCCAGCTAGCAACTCTGTAATTGTCATCCTGAGTTCCAGCTCTGACATCTTACTTAAAACCGTATGCATTAGATCAGTGGCAGAGAGGGTTACCTCTGGCTCTTTCTTTTGCCGTGAATCCCTCCCTCTAGTCACTTTCCCCGGAGAAGAATGGATGGGGGAGAGAGAGATTAGGATCTCACAGGGTGGACAAAACAGGGTGAGCCACTTCGTCCCGAATGTCTGTTGGTCTGTGTGTTGGAAGTCACTAAATCCCAAAACGGTAAAGAAAGCCAAACTCCTATATACACAGAAATCAAATTGAATATAGCGACAGAAATCCAAAAATGAAGAATATGTGTATAAAATGTCAATGTAAAAAATGAAAGTTAAGAAAAGATTGAAAAATGAAGAGTCGCTAAAAGAAAAAGAAAAAGTAGTTGGAAAGGGAAAAAAGACAAAAAAAAAAAAAAACGAAATGGAAAATGTTGAATGGAGAGAGAAATGAATGATGAGAAAAAGCCTCGAGCTCTAGGTGCTGTTTTCCCCTAGCGCTGGAGTTTGGCCGTCCTCTTTGGTCTGTAAACTTGCTGTTCACTTGTTGTTTCACCTCGTATTCGGGGGGCAGGGGCCTAGTGCCCTGTTTCGCAGGTGTTTTTGCCTGGACGGGGATGCACTGCCCCTTGCCAGGGGGCCCGGTGGGGCTCAGGGTCAGCGGGTTGCTCTGTGTGCCTTGCGTTCCCAGAGGGCTTTCCCCGCCTCTTGAGAGGGTGAGAATAAAAACGGCCGCCCGCATCTGTAGGCGCGGAGGTGTGATGCTGTTGTGCGCCAAGTTGTGTAGACGTCTGCGGTGCTCCCCACACCAAAGGTCCTGAGGGAAGGCGGAGGGTCACAGCATTCCTGTCCTTTGCAGGGCTCCCAGACGGAGAGCTTCTGATCAAGTGGACTCCCCGTCAAGTGACTTGGTGCGAGGAGAGGGATCTCTCCCTTCTCCTCACTTGGGTCTCGAGCAGGAAGCGTAGGCACTGCTCTCACAACAACTGAACCGGAGGGTTATCGGGAATCGGGGCTGGCAGGGGCAGGGGGTCGCTGCTGGAGGAGCCTGAGGGGTGTGGAGGGGCTATGCCCAGTGCCAAAGCCGCCGGTTGAGGCTCTGTCCATCCTGCAGCTTCCATGAGCACCCAGTGTGCTTTGGAAATGAGGAGGTCGTGGAATATAGGTGAGGTTCAGTGGGGTGGAACCCGGAGCCGACGACCAGGAGAGAATTCTTGAGACGTCTTTGGTGCAAAACTGGTGGTTTATGACAGGACCCGTGGCAGAAAGAGCTGCTGCTCTGGCTTGTGAGGGGTGGCTGATGATAAGACTATGGGGTTGGGGGAAGGGAAGGAAAAAGGGAGGTTGAGATAATACTTGCATATGTTAAAGAAGACTCCCAAGGTACAGAGGCCTTGCCATTGTCTAGGGAAGGTGGTTTTGCCCTCTAGCAAGGCATGAACATTAAGACGGTTGGGAACTTCCTGGAGGCTGCAGATTAGAAGGACATTTCATTGTATCGACTTTCCCTTCAGGAAGCTAAGTAACTGATAGAAAGGCTTGGTTCTTGGAAAGTGCTAAGACATTGGGAAACTGAGGGAGACTTAAGTCTTGCAGGATTGTGGTGTCTATAGGTGAACTATTTCTTTGCCCTTTAGGGCAGCCGGGAGTGCCTGAGGAATGTCACGTCCACCCCATGGTGGGGGGTGGGGGTGGGGTGTCAGTTCCGGCTTTGTCCTCAGCTAGCCTTCTCTTGCCTCCTCAGTAAAGGTCCCTCCTGTTCACAGAGGTTCAAGCAGTTCTCGCTGTTGCCACCTAGTGGACATATGGATGAACACATTCAGGTCATGTCTGTGACTCCCTGAGCTGAGCGGCCCTGAGAGGTTGGTTCCTTCCTGCGAGGAGAGGGCCCAAAAAGGATGGACCCGGAGCAAGCAAGACAAGTGTGGCCCGGCCGACGCCCCTCTGCTGGCCTGGAAGCAGGACCCGGTTGCTCTACTTAGAAGCTGAGTTCTAGAGCAAGAGGGGCTGGAGTGGCTGGGGTGTGTCCCGGGACGGGGTCTGGATGAGGGGTGTTCCAGGACGGGGGTGGGGGGGGGGTGGGGGGGCAGGGCTGCTTGTGGAGGGAGGATCCATGAGGGCGGTATGGACAGGCTCTTCCGTGCTCCATGGGTCCCGCCCAGGTAGCCTGATGGCCTCACTGCTGGCTTGTCTTCCTCGTGATTTCAGGGTTCATCTCTAGTCTCCGGGGACCCTCCTTTCCCGAGCAAGGCTCCACGGAAAGAAAGAGAGTATAGCTAGAGGACCCTGCAGCCAATACTCCCAACAGTGGGACTAGCGTGTGTTCCAGAAATTGTGCTTTTAGGAAACAGCCCTAAAGCACAAGAGATTTACGGCACATTGTGCTCTTCACTTTAAGGAGGAGACTCAAAGAATTGGAGAGGTCTCAGTTGTTGGGCAGGTGGTGCTGCTGAGTAAATGATGTGTAGCTCCTGAAAATGCAGAAGGGGACAGGAGAGGAGTAGCAGTGCCTGTCCACTGTGGGGACCTCAGGCCGAACAAGAGCCCAGCTGTGGAACCCTCCCTGCCCCACCCTGTCCCCCACACAGGCAAACCCCCTCCCCCGCTCTCACTCACCCATACACTCCGAGGGAAAGGACTGGAAGAGGGACGCCATGTGTTATGGGCTATCATGGTAGAAGGTAGAAGGAATGTGTCTTCCTTTCTTCATATTTACATCACTCTTTTGCTACCAAAACGTAATCTGGCTGAAACCTTAGAGAACTTTTAAATGACCTGATATGTTTGTAATAAAGAGGAAGATTTAATATGCAGTCTTAATATTTTTATAACATGCACATTAGAATCATTGAAACCTGGCCTATCCAGGAAAATGAAAGATTTTGAAGGTGTCTCCTGGACCCAGAGATTTCTGGCTCCTGGGTCACACTTACAAAAGGGAAGCCTATCCCAGATCATGAAAACATTTCATTTTGGGGCTTCACATGCGCAGTATTGTATCAGCAATATTCCTTTGTAGTAAAATGGGTTTTTTTTTGTTTCTGTTTTTGTGTTTCTGTGTTTGTTTGTTTTTTAGAGAAAAAAACCTGAAAAAAAAAATGAATCACTCATAGGTTACGTAGCTAGATACAAAAAGGCCACACTGCCTGATCCCACACACATGAAAACCCAGAAGAAGTAACTCACAGAGGCGGAGACGAGAGGGGAGCCGTGGCTACAGGGACTGGGCTGAGGGAATGAGCAGTATCTGACGAGTGGCACGGGAGTGTCTGGGAGGGAAATATTGTAGAAGGACAGGTTGTGAGACACTGTGTACCTAATGACACCTGGAGGTACGATTTAAAAGGATCAGAGTAAAATTCCATGAAAACTCAATTTATCCTTTATTTATAGACCAGAACGTATTAAGCTATGAAATAGGTGCATGAACAACGCAAAAATTAGAAACACTGGAATGACAGGGGAGGGGAAGCCATCCTTTGGGGATTCAGCGAGCAGGAACGGCTGCTCCGGGGCCGGGGCCGAGGCCGGATGCTCCACTGAGAGAGGTGGTAGGCGGCGCCCTTCGGCAAGCCCGATAACTGGTGCTGTAGCCTGCTTGGACTCTGGGGCTGCCAAAGGTGCAGGTGGCTCTTGTAGCTGCTGACAGGGAGTCAGAGCTCTGTGTATATCCTCCGCTGGCTCTGACAAGGCAAGTGACATCAGGGGCCCTTCAGGGACCTCCATAGTTAGTGCCGCAGCGTGCGCGGGGCACCGGGGCTGCCAAAGGTGCAGGTGGGTCTTCAAGCTCCTGACAGGGAGTCAGAGCGCTGAGTATATCCTGCCGTGGCTCTGAAATGGGAGCTGTCATCACGCGCTCTTCAGGGACCTCCATGGCTGGTGCCGGAGCCTGCTCAGGCTCCCGCGCTGTCAAAGGTGCAGGTGACTCTTCTTGCACCTGAGAGAGGGTCAGCGCCCTGAGTATATCCTCTGTTGGCTCTGATATGGGACGTGGCCTAAGGGGCTCCTCAGGGACCTCCGTAGCTGGTGCGTGCAGGCTGCTCGGGTTCTGGTGCTGCCAAGGGCGGAGGTGCTCTTGGAGCTCCTGACAGGGAGTCAGAGCAGTGAGTATGTCCTGCGCCGGCTCCGACAGGGCAGGTGGCATCAGGGGCCCTTCAGGGACCTCCATAGTTGGTGCTGCAGCGTGTGTGGGCGCCGTGGCTGCAAAAAGTGCAGGTCGGTCTTCAAGCTCTTCACAGGGAGTCAGAGCTGTGAGTATATCATCTGTTGGCTGTGACTGAGACGTGGCCTACAGGGCTCTTCAGGGACCTCCGAAGGTGGTGCTGCAGGCTGCTCGGGCTCCGGCGCAGCCAAGGCCGGAGGTGGCTCTTGGAGCTGCTGACAGGGGGTCAGAGCTCTGTGTACATCCTCCGCTGGCTCAGACATGGCAAGCGGCATCAGGGGCCCTTCAGGGACCTCCAGAGCTAGTGCTGCAGCGTGCGCGGGCGCCGGGGCTGCAAAAGGTGCAGGTGACTCTTGTAGCTCCCGACAGAGAGTCCGAGTTGTGAGTATAGCCTCCGCTGGCTCTGACATGTCACGTGGCCAAAGGGGCTCTTCAGGGACCTGCATAGCTAGGACTGGAGCCAGCTCGGGCTCCGGGGCTGCCAAGGGCGCAGGTGGCTCTTGGAGCTTCTGACAGGGAGTCAGAGCTGTTTGCATCTCCTGCGCCGTCTTCGACAGGGCAGGTGGCATCAGGGGCCTTTCAGGGACCTCCATAGCTGGAGCTGGAGCCTGCTCGGGCTCTGGGGCTGCCATAGATGCCAGTGGCTCTTGCAGCTCCTGACCGTTCGTCAGAGCTGTGAGTGTATCCTCCGCTTCCTCTGACATGGCAAGTGGCATCGGGGGCCCTTCAGGGACCTCCACAGTTGGTGCTGCAGCGTGCGTGGGCGCCGGGGCTGCGAAAAGTGCCGGTCGGTCTTCAAGCTCCTGACAGGGAGTCAGAGCTGGGAGTATATCATCTGTGGGCTGTGACATGAGACGTGGCCCAAGGGGCTCTTCAGGGACCTCCGAAGCTGGTGCTGCAGGCTGCTCGGGCTCCGGTGCTGCCAAGGGCGGAGGTGGCTCTTGGAGCTCCTGACAGGGAGTCAGAGCAGTGAGCATGTCCTGCGCCGGCTCCGACAGGGCAGGTGGCATCAGGGGCCCTTCAGGGACCTCCATAGTTAGTGTTGCAGCATGCGCGGGCGCTCGGGCTGCGAAAGGTGCAGGTGGGTCTTCAAGATCCTGACATGGTGTCAGAGCTTTGAGTATATCCTGCCGTGGCCCTGAAATGGGAGCTGTCATCACGCGCTCTTCAGCGACCTCCATGGCTGGTGCCGGAGCCTGCTCAGGCTCCCGCACTGTCAAAGGTGCAGGTGACTCTTCTTGCACCTGAGAGAGGGTCAGAGCCCTGAGTATATCCTCTGTTGGCTCTGATATGGGACGTGGCCTAAGGGGCTCTTCAGGGACCTCCGAAGGTGGTGCTGCAGCGTGTGTGGGCGCCGTGGTTGCAAAAAGTGCAGGTCGGTCTTCAAGCTCTTCACAGGGAGTCAGAGCTGTGAGTATATCCTCTGTTGGCTGTGACATGGGACGTGGCCTAAGGGGCTCTTCAGGGACCTCCGAAGGTGGTGCTGCAGGCTGCTCGGGCTCCGGCGCTGCCAAGGCCGGACGTGGCTCCTGGAGCTCCTGAGAGGGAGTCAGAGCAGTGAGTATGTCCTGCGCCGTCTCCGACAGGGCAGGTGGCATCAGGGTCCCCTCAGGGACCTCCATAGGTAGTGCTGGAGCCTGCTCGGGCTCCAGGCTTTCCAAAGGTGCAGGTGACTCTTGCAGCTCCCGACAGAGAGTCCGAGCTGTGAGTATATCCTGCCGTGGCTCTGAAATGGCAGGTGTCATCACGGGCTCTTCAGGGACCTCCATGGCTGGTGCCGGAGCCTGCTCAGATTCCCGCACTGTCAAAGGTGCAGGTGACCTTTGTAGCACCTGACAGGGAGTCAGAGCTGTGAGTATATCCTCTGTTGGCTGTGACATGGGACGTGGCCTGAGGGGCTCTTCAGGGACCTCCGAAGGTGGTGCTGTAGGCTGCTCGGGCTCCGGCGCTGCCAAGGCCGGACGTGGCTCCTGGAGCTCCTGAGAGGGAGTCAGAGCAGTGAGTATGTCTTGCGCCGTCTCCGACAGGGCAGGTGGCATCAGGGTCCCCTCAGGGACCTGCATAGGTAGTGCTGGAGCCTGCTCGGGCTCCAGGCTTTCCAAAGGTGCAGGTGACTCTTGTAGCTCCCGACAGAGAGTCCGAGCTGTGAGTATATCCTGCCGTGGCTCTGAAATGGCAGGTGTCATCACGGGCTCTTCAGGGACCTCCATGGCTGGTGCCGGAGCCTGCTCAGATTCCCGCACTGTCAAAGGTGCAGGTGACCTTTCTAGCACCTGACAGGGAGTCAGAGCTGTGAGTATATCCTCCGCTGGGTCTGACATGTCACGTGGCCTGAGGGGCTCTTGAGGGACCTCCATAGCTAGGACTGCAGCCTGCTCGGGCTCCGGGGCTGCCAAGGGCGCAGGTGGCTCTTGGAGCTTCCGACAGGGAGTCAGAGCTGTGAGTATGTCCTGCGCCGGCTCCGACAGGGCAGGTGGCATCAGGGGCCCTTCAGGGACCTCCATAGCTGGAGCAGGAGCCTGCTCGGGCTCTGGGGCTGCCATAAATGCCGGTGGCTCTTGCAGCTCCTGACCGTTCGTCAGAGCTGTGAGTGTATCCTCCGCTTCCTCTGACATGGCAAGTGGCATAAGGGACCCTTCAGGGACCTCCAGAGCTAGTGCTGCAGCGTGCGTGGGCGCTGGGGCTGCGAAAGGTGCAGGTGGGTCTTCAAGCTCCTGATAGGGAGTCAGAGCTGTGAGTGTATCCTCTGTGGGCTGTGACATGGGACGCGGCCTAAGGGGCTCTTCAGGGACCTCCGAAGGTGGTGCTGCAGGCTGCTCGGGCTCCGGCGCTGCCAAGGCCGGGCGTGGCTCCTGGAGCTCCTGAGAGGGAGTCAGAGCAGTGAGTATGTCCTGCGCCGTCTCCGACAGGGCAGGTGGCATCAGGGTCCCCTCAGGGACCTCCATAGGTAGTGCTGGAGCCTGCTCGGGCTCCAGGCTTTCCAAAGGTGCAGGTGACTCTTGTAGCTCCCGACAGAGAGTCAGAGCTGTGAGTATATCCTGCCGTGGCTCTGACGTGGGAGGTGTCATCTCGGGCTCTTCAGGGACCTCCGTGGCTGGTGCTGGGGCCTGCTGAGGCTCCTGGCTTTCCAAGGGTGCAGGTGACTCTTGGACGTCCTCACGGTGGATCAGCGCTCTGACCACCAGCTGCACTGGGCCCGACACGACAGATGACGTCCCTGCTCTTTTGAGTTGCTGAGCTCCAGCAGCAGTGATGGGATTTTCCAGCTCAGGCTCTGAAGCTGCATCAGGCACCACAGTGGGAGCTGGGACTAGCTTTCGGCGCGGTTGCGGATCTCGCTGTGGGGCTGCTGCTGTCGCTCCAAGAAGAGAAAGTATGGTCATCATGATTGTCTTTCCATGTCCCTTCCAAATGAAGGCAACTTTGCCCACCACTCAGTATTGTCTAAGAACCCGTCCCTGGGTGGTCTCCCCAAACTGTAGCCCATGGGGACAGTGATCTGAGACCACTCCTTGCTCCCAGCCACACTGCAGTCTGTGGAGGCTTGCTCTGTGTGGCCCACTCTCTCCCCTCCACAGGCCTCCATCAGTCACCCCCAGTCCTCCTCACCCCCAGCCTCCGGCTCAGCGGGCTCGAGGTGTCGCAGCCGAGAGAGGAGGAGCCAGGCACATTGCTCCAGGTCTGAGCCTGGCACGAGGAACCCTACGTATGCCAGTAGTGTCTTTAGGCAGGGAAATTCTGGGGGCTGGAAGAAATCTTCAGGGTAGTGGTCCAGCCAGGTGCCCAGGATGGAGGAGATGACCCTGGGGACAGACAGGTGGGCAGAGGAGTCAGAGGACAGGGCACCTCCCACGCGGATGCCCCAGGGAGCCCCTGTCGGAACCTGGGCCCCTGGGTCCCCGGCTCCTGGCTGTCAGAGCCCATTCCTACTCCATGTCCACCTGTGATGTGGCAGAGCTGCCTGAGGCAGGCCTGGTCACTGAGGAGGGGCTGGCCCAAAGCCTCTGTGAGTGGGAGTCCTTGACCCCTGGTGTGACCATTTCTGTCCTCCAAGCGGAAGCTGGACACCCTGCTCCGTCTCCCTGCCCACTTGCCGCGTGACTTGCACTGCATGTGGGCAGGGAGGGGTGGCGTGTCTGGCGTGGTCATTGCTGTGACTATCCAATCAAGGAGGGAACTAAGGGACTCTGTCCCATCCCTGGCCTTCCCAGGACCCTCCCGATACCTCCCACTTCCCCTCCCGTGCCTACGTGCTGCCTCGTTCAGTAGGTGCCAGGAGAGGGTGTCCTTGCGTGGACACTAATCTCCCACTGGCTGGGGGACGTCCAGTCCCCGAGCCCTCCCTGGGTCTCCTGAGTACCTGCTGAGCACCCAGTGTCGACGTTCCACCAGATGTGTGGAAGCCACGCCCTTTGTTCTGGGTCCCAGGATTAGGGTAGAGACAGGGCTGAGAGGCGGCGGGGATGGGGAATGACTCTGTTAGGGGCTGAGGCTGCCCTCCAGCCCGCTCTGCTCTCCCACAGTGCCCACACCCCACCCAGGGCTCTCCAGGCCCCCTTTCCTCTTCTGCAGAAGCAGCCCTCAGACCTGGACCCTCTCACAGGAATGGCAGATGTGTGGGATGAGGGTCCAGCAGCCCCCAGATCACAGTCCCCTCGCTGCCCTCTCGAAGAAGGAAGGGCCCTGTGCATTAGCCAAAGCTCACTCACGTGCCCCGCTGCTCCTGGTCTCCGCCGATCTCGTCCCAGGAAGAGAGGACGCATCCGTAGCTAGAGGAGGCCGGAGGGGTGGTGGGGGGATCGCATGAAATGCCCTGTGAACCCTCCCTCTCATCATATCTAGTGTCCCTGTCTGACTGCCGACTAGAATGGAGCCCTGGGGTGCTCCCGGGTGCTGTCTGCTGTGTGCGTGGGATCACAGTCAGCGCCCAGGGAAGCGTCTGCAGGTCTGCACCTAGAAGGGCATCCATCCTTTATGCTCGATGAATGAAAGGGCCCCCACCAGCCCCATCCCAGAGAGCTGAGTGGGCCTGGGGCCCCCTGCTCATGCCCGGGCATGCCTGCTCTGGTCTCACCCAGGACGCGGACCCCCAGATGGACTGTCAGATGTCCTTTTCCAAGGGGAAAAGAGCCCAGCTCAAGACCGTGGTGACGGTGAGGGCTGAGGCAGAGGCTTCTTCATGGGGAGCGGGACGATGATCCACGAGCACGACCACAGCCCCCGTAGCGGACCTTTCCACAGGGCCAGGCGCCCAGGTGTCCTTACCCTCCAGGACCCCACTGAGTCCCTGTAATAACTCTGCCCCAGTCCGAGGAGCCCACTGAGGCTCCGCGAAGTTGGGTGGCATTCCCCAGACTCCCAGGCAGGAGGTGGGCAAATCCCACTGGGCTGTGGAGGGGCAGGGTGCTCACCTTGTCACCAGCTGGTCCAGCACCTCCTGGGTGGTAGCGTAAGCTCTGTATGTGGCCAGGAACATGGAGACGTAGCTGAGGTCTCCGTCTAGGAAGGCGGGCAGCAGGTGTTCTACTCGCTTCTTCAGCAGCTCTGCCCGTTGGGGCCGCACCACGCAGGTCCCATTGCTCTTCACGGTTGAGGCCTTTCTAGCCTGAGGTGGGACAGGGGAGACATGCGGTCTTCACTGCGGTCACCAGGAGGGTTGGGGTTTGGAGCCCAGAGCAAACCCCCAGGCTCTCGGTGACGTAGGCAAAGAGGTGGGACAGGAGGGCCCACAGTAGACAAAAGGAGCAAGGTGCCTGGCTGGTTCCGTGGGTTCAGGGTCCGCCTCTTGGTTTCGGCTGAGCTCCTGATGCGCGCGTCCTGAGATCGAGTCCGTCGTCAGGCTTCGCACTTAGGGCAGGGTCTGCTTGAGGATCCTGTCTCTCCCTCTGTGTCTCCAACCCCCGTCTCTGTCTCTGTCTCTGTCTCTGTCTGTCTGTCTCTCAAAAACATAACTCGTGCAATCTCTTTAGGGAAAAAGGAGAATGGCAACAATACGGGGATGTGAGGTGGGGGGTGTGTGAATGGACGTCGGTATCTCAGGTCAGATCGTTAGCTGAGTATTGACAGCCGCTCCCTGCACTAACGGCATCGTCCCTGTGATTTCTGACGATGTATGTGAGGCTTGAGACCACAGAGACTGTTTCATGGGTGGGGGTGCTCGGGATTTTAGGGCACGTAGGATGTTCCGTGCAGCGCTGTGAGTTGGCAACAGAAGGGAATCACATGAACGTCCTGCCTCTGTGAAGGGCTCAGTGGCTGCGGTAACTGATGGGCCTTCTGGAATGTTGTGCAGCACAAGGAGGCGCCTGCTCCGGACCCTGGAGGGGCCCCAGGGATGGGTTCCTTCACAGCCAAAGGGCAGAGCAATAGGCATAGTACCATGAGCCCCAGGCCCCGTTGGGGAAAAGTCTCCCAGCTCAGCAGGATCTCGAGCAAGGGATGAGAGGTGGTTTAAGGTCGCTTTTCTGATATTCGTACAGATATGTGGATAGGGACTGTGCATGGGGCCAAGGCCGTTGGCAGGGCCCTGAGGGCAGGTTTGGGGAGGAGATGGGGATCCAGGTTCACATGGGAGCAGGAGTCCAGGAGGGAGCCCCGAGGAGCCCAGAGGCTGGTTTCTGGGATCTGGGTCCCTTTGTGCCGCATCGGTGCCCTGGGTGCTGGGTCCCTCCGGCACCTCCACTCACCCTGAGCCAGCGCTGGACTTTGTTGGCAGTAGGGGACTCCTTCCTGTCCTTTTGGGAGGTGGGGCAGGGGATCCCATCGTTCAGCTCCTGCCCTGTCTCCTGTGTGGAGCTCTGTAAAGACAGTGCCCGGCAGCCAGGCGGGAGGCCTCGGAGGTCTGTCTGGCTGCCTTTGCTGGTCCTCAGACCCAGGGGACTCCCTTGCAGACCCACCACACCCCAGGATGCACGCAGCTCCACCATGGAGAGAAAAGTGACACAGCTCGAGGGCCTTGGATTCACTCTGGCCCTGGTGAGAGGCACCTCAGGAATCCTCTTTCCACCCTGCCCACCGTGGCATCGGTGTGACCATGAAGGCATCCCCAGGGTATCCACTGCCCTGCAACCTCCTCCAGCCCAGGGCGGGACCTCCCCCACATACCCCTCTTTCCCTGAAACTGGGGGGATGGGGCTGCCCAGGGATGGCTCGGAGAGGTGGCCTGGCCTGGCCTGGCCTGGCCTGGCCTGGCCTAGGCCGCTCGGTATTACCTTCCGGCACCTCCTGGCAAAGGCCCTGCGGCGTCGGGGGCGCGGGTTGAGCCAGTGTCTGCAGCAGGTGAAAAGTCCCTCAGCCCGGGGTTTCTGGAAGCCAGAGCCCCGGAAAATGGGCACGCAGCAAGAGAACATCTTTCGCTATCGAATGTCTCCGGCCAAGTGAGCCTGATACGGGACCGCACTAGAATGTGGGTGCCTGGTGACCGGGGTTCCAAGTTCTGTGGGGGTCGGTTATCAGGGAAGTGACTTCACTTCCTGGGATCCCCTCCCCGAGTGCACACCTGGACTAGCACCTACACAAACAGTGCTCTGGGCTGCCGACTGCTCATCCCCTTTCTGCGTGCCATGCCACATGCGTACCCAGTGACACCAACACAACCCTCTCCACAGGCCCTAGGGAAGGTCTGGGTGCAGCCAGGGCCCCAGCTTAGAAACACCCCGGGCTCTGACGCAAGTCTCCATCTTCCCCGTTGGGGACCCCGGAGAAGCCGTTGTGCCCGTCAGGGATGGTCTGTGTCTTGCCTGTGCGATAGGGATTTTTCCAGCGGACTTCTTGCGGAAGTCCACAGGCACAGGTGGGATACCATCTAAGAAATTGGGGGAGTGGTGTCCCACGTAGGGAATA